>NC_072737.1:38910328-39201990 GCF_026930045.1 Uloborus diversus
CTTTAAAAAATATAAATGTTTAAAAAATAAACCGGTAATTTTCATAGTGATAGAATTAGATTTATTAAATGAAAAATACCATTGAGTTAAACATTTTTAAAAAGTGCTATATTTGTAGTTTGGTTATCATTATGTTAAAACGTGTTATTTATTTTTTAAGTGGTTATGAAAACACCTATTTCTTCTATACGACACCTAAAACCAGTTAAGAGTTTTTCTGATAATACATTAGCTCTAATTAAAAACAGTTGAATAATACAGTACGACACAACAGTTTAAGCACAAGATAAATGCTTTGATAATGTTAAACATGTACTCCAGATTGCTTTGAAATGTTTTGTTGCATCAAAACAATTATATTACTAGCTCACCGGTCAAATTCAGAAATAGTTCATTACAGAAAAAAAAAATCAGTTATTTAAAAAAAAAAAAAACAAATTTTTTGATGACCCAAAAATGTATGCATAAAAACATATTATTTACAATATTCCCATTTCACATTTGTGTCCTTCATTGCCTGCGGCGTTTTCGTTGCACCAGATGAGTTTGAATACGTGCTTTTCAATTGATGATGCGAGTTTGTGGAAGCAATGGTGAGCAAATTTTTGCCAGGCTTTCATAATCGCTAATTTGAGCTCTTGCACTGAATAATAATGCTTTATATAAATATTTCCTAGATGTTCTATATAGGATTAAGATCTGAACTGAGTGAAAGTCAGTTCATCATTCTAAAATTCTGAAATATAAGACATTTGTTTGCGCAGTAGAAGTATGTATCAATGCATTGTCTTGCTGAAAGATCCTCTTAGAAGCTTTTATGAGTTCACCTATCGACCAAAAATGCTCACCCCAAGTTGCTTGACATTTTTTTTTTTGTATTTTAGGTGACATTTACGGTAAAAAGAGAGGTGTTCCCATTAAATCCAAAATTTCAGCATAAGCAAGCTACAATCTTTTTGTTTGCAGCCTATGTTCTTCGAACGTTTTCTCTAGTCACGCTAATACCAGCTCATCTAGGTCTTTCGAATTCCACATGTTCTTATCAGAGGAAGTAACACTCATTCTTAGTCACGATAATACTGCCGTGTTAAGTTAAAGAGCTGTACCTGCAAATTTTTTCATTTTTTTTTTTTTTTTTTTTTTGCATTTTTGTCATCTATTGTACGTTATCTTTATTGTACAAGCTCGTTTCTTTGGTTTCCGCTGAAAAAAAGGCTTGAAAAAAAAGGTCTATCTCCAACATTTTCTATGGTATTAGTTATCCACCACACATTTCTTCAAATATCTCCAAAACTCATTTCTGCATATACTGCCGTTTACCTGAACAAGGCAGAATGAATGTGATGTGCTTCCTTACATTCTTGATTATTTGTGACACATTTTCAGAAAAGGCTTACATATAAATTTTGTTTTTTGATAAATCCCCATTCAGTAATTCAAATACCTCCACCTATCACGTTTTAAGGTATATTTTCATAAAATTTGACCTGTGTATTAACTTTTGTGGTACGAAAAATGATTTTTGTAATTTCCAATTTTTGTTACGGTTATGTTTTTAAAAACTTCAAATACATATTTATGATTACTTATCCACCTCCAGTAGATGTTTGAAAGCAATCTGCTAAAGAATTTTCTTTTAATTCAAATATATTTATGGTGCCTAAACTTTTGCGTCGCACTGTAATATGTACCATTCTTGATTAACAAAAAAAAGACTAAAAAAACGATTTCTTATAACAAAAAAAATAGCTTTTATATTATCCATACATATATTATCAAATGAATGTATAAAAATAACTACATTACATGCTTTAATTTTAAAACTAATATAACGAGTTTCCAAAAATAGAACTTCAGAGCAACTTCCTTTGTGCCGCAAACCTTTCAAAGAAATTTCAACCAAAAAAGTAAAACATCCTGGGCGTTAAAGACTTTTACAGTTTGGAAAGCAAAAAGAAAGTTTGTTGCATACATATTTGTTTCAAATACTGCCGCATAAGAAAAAAAAAAAAATCTGAGAATAAATTTTAAAGCCATCGGTCTTTTCACTGTAACTAAAGAAAAATAATAACGTTTAACGGCACATTAAGCATATATAAGAAGTATAAGAAGTATTGGCTGTCGTTATATGAAGTGAAATTGAAATTTATGAAAATGAGGATAAAACATGGAAAATTTATGTTGAAACTTTTACTTCGTAACGGTCTTTATTACGATACAAGGATCTAATGTATTTTAAATTATGTTAATTTTGAAAAGTAGTGCTTCTGAATAAAGAAACGTTTTGTCTTTTTTGCTCGTAAGTAAAAGGAATCACGTATTAATGCTTTTACTATACATTAAAGATAACTTTACTAATTATAGAAGGTAATTTATTCAAACGTTTAATTGCATTTTTTAACATTTAAAATACATTTAATTTTAAAAGTAAGGGCTTAATTCCTTATGTACAAGTATTTTTAATACACATCAGAATTACAAAAGGTATTTACAGATCGTCTATAAAATCATTCAACGTTTTATTTACCTTAGAAAAAATCGGACTAGATTTGTTCGATATTTATTAGTGACAAACTACCAAACGGCACGACCTTAAGTGTCACGGATCTGGACGAAATTCTAGGTTTAGATTAATTCGTATTAGATATGAACCCAGGTAAAACGGTTCAACTAAATAGGCCCTAGTTTGGCCGAAATGGGGGTCTAAAGCTTCAAGTTTAGTCTTAGAAAAGCAATGATGTTTTCTTTGAAATTTAAATATTTTACCCCTTTACGAATTGACCTAAATCTAGAAGTTTACCCGGATTCGTGAGTGTAAAGTTTTTGCCGACTGAACCAGACTGAGTTCCAGGAGTTAAAAATTGCAATGGCATTTACATTTGAATCGAAACTTTAATTTAGTTTTTTCTTTGTATACATTCGGCGTCTCTTGTCAGTACAATGGGTGGGGGGGGGGGGCATTTATTAAAAGTTGTCAATGCAATCATTTGACTCATAATGCAATTGCAAAAAAAGGGTAAAAAAAATTAATTTTAAATGAAAAACCATTGCGGTTCTAAACTTAGCTAGCAAATGTGGACCCCCGTTACAGCCAAACTAGGACCTATGCAGTCAAACCGTTTTACCTCGGTTTATATCTAATGCAAACTGACCTAAATCCAGCATTTTCATCCAAATCTGTGACTCTCAAGGTCGTGCCGTTTGGTAGTAAGATTTTTTTCGTTATTTTAATGAATTGGTTGATGTGTTTCATTTTTTACACATATACTCATTATACACTTCAAATAGTTACTTAATACCTTAGAGCAACATTTGAAACAATTGCATTTAATACCTTTAAAAGATTTAAAGAAATACTACTTAAAAAACTGCTAGCTTCCAATTTACTTTTAAAATAAAGAAACTAGATCATATGAGAAAATTATGGGAGGGAAACAGCATTCGTTATTTTAAGTCTCAATTTGGAAATTTGGTTGATAATTGAACGAAATACCTATGGACATAATTGTCAAACCTCGGCCCTGGTCAGCATACCCGCAGATCCCGAAATGCGGGGTTTCCCACGTCCTTAAGGGGCCCAAAGGCCCAAGATATTGAGAAACAAATCATACTAAGACTTATTAACAATAAAAGTAGACACTGCTGGTCTCTGAGGAAGAGCGCTACAGATATTGTTACAGAGGGGGCCCAAAAGTTTTAGATCCGGGCCTGGTCAAACATTACCAATATTTTTATCACCAATTCCTTTGAAACTCATTCCTACACCACTTCGCACCAAGTAATGAAGAGCAGACCTTTTCTAAGTTATTTTTCAAGGCACTTTTGACCCTTTTTAATACGTTCAATGAATAGCAATTTCAGATTTCTGACGCCAACAAGGAATTAATTTATTCATTTTTTTTTTATTAGGCGAGATTTGCTACATTTATCTTACTTTATAAGTTTAGGAAAGTTTCTAAGAAATTATTTTGCAAACAAACTACATTTATTAAAATTAATGCATTTAAATTCTGTAAAATATAATTATTTATTTATTTATTTATTGAGAAAATTAATTAATTATAAAGTACGGACTCTTACGAGCGTATACACATGTCCTTTTTTTCCGTTTCTAGTTCAGATTATTTCAGATTATTACACAGAAATAAAACGAGCTCAAGAAGTGTTCCAAGATTTCCTTTTGAAATAAAATGTGGAATTGAAAATGATTCCCTCATCACAAGAGTTACTCAAAAGTCATTCTGGCTATGAACAGGAAATTAAGCATTCAATTGTAATGCATTTTTGTTTTTGATAATTATTTCAGGTTAAGGAGGAATTGTGCAGATTGCAGTTTATAACTTCCTGTCAGAAAAAAGAAACGAGCTGATGTGTGCAACTTCCTTTTACTCCAATTTAATGTCATTTTCCCATTATTGGCAATTTTAATGTGATTCAACAGTTTACTCTCTAAATATCCCCAACAGTGGCCAAATTGAATTCAAGTTTAACAAAAAAATCCGCCAAATTTGTTGCCAAGTTGGAGTCAAATCTTTTTCGACCAAATGACTGGCGATATATATCGCCAAGTGTCCGCCAAATTATAACACCACTTGAGTTAGCATTGAAATTAACAATAATTTCCCCCCCCCCCACAAAGGTGTAAATGACCCCCTCAAGAACATCCGAATGCAACCAAAAGGGGAGTTGCACAACTAGACCCCACTAGGAGTCATAGGCACATAAATACGTACATACAGACGTCACGAGAAAATTCGTTGTAATTAACTCGGGAATCGTCAAAACGGATATTTTGTGTGTCTATACTTTCTTAGGCATTTATCCACGTATGGTCGAGTCGAAAAAAACACTCTGCATTCGTTCGGGGGTGAACAAAATGGAAATTAAGGTCGATTTTTGAGTGAAAATTTTTTCGTGAACACAATACTTCCTTTTTTCTAAAAGAAAGTAAAAAAAATTATTAAAATTATCAAAAAAAAAAAAAAAAAAAACTATTAAAATATAAGCCTCCTAAGCAACTTACATAAAATACTTTTACTAAAATATTTTCAATTTTGTTTTCAGGTAAGAACATTGCTTCTAATAAAGAAAGGTGAAGAAGATGACTTAAAGTAGGCTTTTACTTTTCATTTCTTTTGTTTTAAAGTATTTTTGTGCTCTTTCAATAAAAGGTAATTTGTTATGGATTTAAAATGACTAAGTTACGAAAGATGCAAGGCATTTTGCCAGTTTACATGTACTCTGTAACCTACCTGTCCCTACCTGACCTACCCTAAGAGAAGAATTACTAAGTGAGTTATGGTTTGATAAAATACTCGTTGCAATATCTTAATTCCTGAATACTATTTTTCTGACTGTCGGTATGTATCATCCTTAACCCCCAGGACCCCATTTGGAGTATGCTGTGCAGTTTTGGTCGCTTTGTCTGAGGAAAGATATTTGTGTATTGGAAAGGGTTCAAAGAAGGGTAACTAGACTAATAAGGGGACTTTCAGATTTAGAAATAATGTTTCCAGACTTAATAGACTTAATATGTATAGCCCCGCGCAAAGGAGGATCAAAGGGGACATGATTCAGTTTTTTAAATTTATCAAAATGAATGATGTTAATGGATTAAAATTTTGCACCTAAAGCAGGACGAGGGGTCAATGTTTTAAACTATTCAAATCTCAGACTAACCTGGAAATAAGGAAAAACTACTATTTTAGTAGGGTTGTGTGCACTTTGGAACAGCTTACCGGAAGAGGTGGTATGGAGCAAGAGGATGGATAGCTTTAAGAGAGCGATTGATCTTCATTGGGGACTAATGGGGACTAATAAATTGACTAGCACCAGCCTAGCTGGGCCAAGAGCCTGTTGCTGGTCGTCACATTTGTATTTGTATCTACCAGAGCATAACGCAGGTATTTCGCTAGAGAACTCGGTAGTCAGAAGAGTTGGTTTGAGCACATATTGACGGTACGGCTAAAAATATAGTTAAAATAGATATTTTTTGTTAAACACAACGGCAACAAAAAGAATGTAAATGAAGGCAAACTAAAAGTGGATCGCGATGAACAGTAGTGGAATGAGATAAATAAATACCTTTGTGCTGAACAGTAAAGTTAGACAAACAACGTTAGATAAAGCACAAATTTGCAAATAATTTATTTACGACATTAACACCTAAGATTTTTACAATGGTTTAAATAATACTGTACTGCCGTTATATGTGCGAAATTCGTACATGGAATCGGGTTTTAAAATGCGATATAGATTTTTATAGTTTTACACTTCAATTTGCTTGATTCCTTTGCAAATTTTTCTAAATTATATATATATATATATATATATATATATATATATATATATATATATATATATATATATATATATATATATATATATCCCATTTACAAAGAACGACAAAACATTGCTTTTAGGTAACTTCGGTTACAAAAAACCACCTCAATACATTAACTTAATTTTGATTAAAAGTGTAGATACGACTTTAGCTTTATGGACTTACGGAAGTACATTTAGTAATAATAATATATGTTATTTTGTAATTATTCTTATTATGCAATAACGTTTGAAATAGTAATTAAAAGGATCTTTTGTTTGCTAAAAGTATTGAAAAATATGATACAAAGTGTCATAATATTATTTTTCAGTGTACTGTATTTTGTTGGAATTGAAACTCAATCTACTTAAAAAGCATTTTGACATAGAAAAATAAATATGATGGACATAAATGAGTATCAGCAAAATAGTACATTTTAAAAATTGTTTTCCATTGAAAAATGTGAAATACATCCATTTCTTAAAAAACCGTTCAGCTAAAGTAGCTTTCTGATTTAAGATATTTTATTTAGAAATACTAAACCGTAAACGAGTTGGACATCTAAACTCCAGAACTTGAAAAAAGTTTACAGGAAAAAATCTGTACAAAACAGCGTTTTGATTTTTTTTTCTGGTAGTAAAAAGGAATAGAAGTTGCCTTTTTTCTCCCGGGAAGGCGTCAGAATTGAAAGAATCTAATCTCTTGAAGCAATAGGAACAAAAATGACTGCATAGCCTTTGGAGCCGAGGCTGCGTATATACTATTTATTTGCTTCACTCCAATCTCAGCTTATTTTAAGCGACTGATCTATTGGAGCCTTGAAATGGATTTCGATTTCTTTTTATTTTTAATGGTGGCAGTGTTTGAAATGTTTCTGCTGAAGCTGCGAATTTAATCCTTTTGAAAAAAATCAAATGTTTTATTGGTGTCAAAGATGGGTTCGGAGGAAAAGATTAAGCATTGAAGTAGAAAAGTGTCATTGGAAGAAGGCAGAGATATGACACTTTTAACCCAAGAATGGTTTTAAACTAACTTCTCACAAACAAAACGTTTTTAAGATGCAAAGTTCATTAAAAAAAAGAAATAACTTTTTAATATTTGCTTATAGTATTTGTTTTGTTGAATTTTAATGTCAAATCATAATAAATTATATTACGCGTTCATAAATGTATTATTTATTTTTTAGTGTAGACTAAAGTTCTTCAACATGGTTTCTGATTAACCCTACGGTTTTCTGTAATTTTGATTGTTGGTTCCGCAAATGTGCTTAAACAAAGCATCAAAATGTTTCTTTTTTTCTATAATTACTTTTTTTAAAAGTAACATTTAAAGCGTATTCTGTCAATTTTTATGCCATTGATAGCGATTTTCAGCAGCCGTCTCAAGACAAAAAAAAAAAAAAAAAAGTTCACTGAGCGGTGCCTCTAATAAATCATTACTGGATATTTAAGAAAGATAATTTATTTGATAAGTTTCTACTGGTAGCAGTGCTTTTTTTATTAGTTTTTCAGTTTTACCGTAACTATAAAACAAATGTTTTTTTTTTCTTTTGATGAAAAACAGATTTTTTGACTTCTAAGGCTGTAAAAAACGAAAAATAAATAAGAAAACAAACAAACGTTGTTAATTGCAGAAACTTATTACCTAATAAAATCATTTTGGTTTCTCAATTTCAGATGATCCAATGATGAATTATGAGGGGCACCGTGATAAAGTAATTTTTTGACAAGAACGATTTTATCTTTATTTTTTCAGAAAATGTTATTTTATTATGTAGTAAGAAGAACAATATATGTTCAACTTTGACGCGAAATAAATGATCGAAATCATGTTTTTTATATAGAATTCGAATTACTCACTCCTTTAAAAATTGAATGGTACATGGTAGGAAGACTACGTAGTAGGATTATGCAGTTCTGATTTACTATAAACCAATTTTTCTCTATTCTTCTAAATTTCAATATGTGTTCCATTTTTACCTGATTGCGCGTGCGCGATGCAAAGGAGTAAAATGTGTTCATGAGTGTATGTATGTATGTTTGTTCTTATGTGGCGTTGTAGAGGCTAAACGCCTTGACCAATTTTGGTAATTCTTATGTCAATCGTTTTTGTCTTAACCTTGGGAGTGTCACTAAGCACATGACAGTAATCAAAATTCACCATATCAACAACCAGTTGCCATTTTGTCAATTCGGGATCGTGTTGCACGCTACCTGCGTGCGATACAGCGTGTGACAAATACAGGTAGCGTTTTTGCAGTCCAATTTTTTTGTTTACGTAAGTCTACGAATTCGATTTTCATTGCTAACGTGTTGCAATTGTTTTTGTCGTGATTTAGGGGACTGAGTTTCGCGACGTTTAATTTCTTGACGGTTTTTTTTTAGTTTTGCGAGAAAGATTTGAATGACGGGGGGGGGGGGGGACTTTTCCGAGATTGCGTCGTTATGAGTTATACAGGCTGTTTATATGGCTGTGCTGTGGAAGTTCGCGCATTTTTGCTGAAGGTCAAGCACATGTAGCTTTAAGTCGAGTTAGGTCCCTAGAGGGACTAATAATCAGTAGTTTAGACCACCGCAAGTTACTTATTAAACCTCACGATAAACTATCTCAATGAGATGAGAAGATTACGAAGCGTACCGTCTTATAATCTTAATAATTAAGTCAATGAAAATTAACAAAAAAGTGTAAAATAAAACATAATTATTAAATAAAAACAAAAAACTCGATTGCGTAAAAACAAGAAAAAAAAACTAAAAGGAAAAAAACATAAGCCCACTAGTTTAGATTGTTATTGAGTACTACTGAATAATTACACCATTGAAATAATTTTATAATCGATGTACACACATAAGAGAAATCATAATTTCAAAAGCAGAAAAGAAGGATCAACAGTCAGGGCCCATTTTTTTTTTTTTAAATCAAGGATCCCGTAAAATTTGAATGGAGCCCCGACTGTTGATCCTTCTACTCTGCTTTTGAATTTACGATTTGTCTTATATGTGTATCGATTATAAAACTATTTCAGTGGTGTAGTTATTCAGTAGCACTTAATAACAATCGAAACGACTGGGTTTATATATTTTTTTTAGTTTTTTGGTTTTTACGCAGTCGGGTTTTTTGTTTTTATTTAATAATTATTTTTTTATTTGATCTCTGTAAAAAGGCGTTGACCTTTTTGGTTTACATGATTTTGTTTAGCTCTTTCTTAAATTTAGCTGGTTGAAATTTTCCAATTAACAGCATATGAAAAAGTTCGTGCCGAGAAAAAAAAGAGAAAAAAAAAGCAAAATAGTTTGTTGCGTTATAAACTTGCTATTGCAGAGAAATATCAGTTATTTCGTTTTAAAAACACATTTTATTATGCATCAATTCGTATAAGAAAATTGTCGTGAATTGGAAATCCTTTTATAGCAAGTAATTATAAAATAATAATAATATTATTAAGATAAGAAAAATCATTTCCAGGAACTTTCTGTAATTGACGAAAGACACGCTATAAATTTAACTAAATGCTAAGTAACTTATTATTCAAAAAACGTTGGTTTGCATTTAAGATCCTAAACAATTTTTGCGTGCTTTATTATTGACAAACTATTCATCAGTTAATGATTAATTACTTGTTTTCTTTACTTTGGTAACTTTTCATGTGTTTGGTAAGAATAAGTACAAAAAATTGCACTCCATCGATAAAAAAAAGAAATTAAGGGAAAGTAAACTAAAACGTGCAGAATAAACAAAAAATAAACAAGTAAGCAAAACCTTCTTTAATGCCCAGACTTTTTTGAATTTAAGTGAAATAAAATTTATCAAGATGAAAATCTAAAAATCGATTTGCTGATACTTAAGAGCATAAAAAGAGAGTTTGGTGAAGAACATAAATTAAAAAACATTTACTTTTTGCATGATAAATATAAAAACTGCAAAAATAGTTTTGATAATAAACTCAAAACCATTTTCAAAAACTATCGAGTGTGTGGTAAAATATTTTTTTTAAGCAATGATTATTTTTAGTAAAAAAGATTACTCTTAATCTTAATTAAACGGCGAAATAATATTAGTTATAGAATAGATTAGTAGTAATAAAACGCTTATAAAAACAATGAAATTCCGAAACAATGAACGTCAAGGGGCTGCAAATTTTGTTCGTTGCAACGGAATTCTGGTAACAGGATAGAAATTCAAAAGGGACTGAAAAATTATTTCGTTAGTACGGATATTTCGTAGTATTGGTAATCCTTGTAGGAGGTTCGTTTCGTTTACTGTTTTTCTACATTTTAAATATCGCCCCCTCCCCCCAAAATGTTTTGTGGTTTTCTTTGATTCATTTTGCATGAGGGGCAAAACAACCAGATTCAATGTGCTGCCACAGCATGTGAGGGAAGAAATGTGAGGATCTTTAAAGAACTCTCCTCCCCTCCCCCAGCCCCCCCCCCCCCCACCAAAAAAAATGGTAGTGCAAACTAACCCGACATTAATGACTAACCCGACTTTTTCGTCCGAATATATTTTGATTATGTTATTGCGGCAGGAAGTTGCAGGAACAAGCACTTCTTTTATGTGTCACATGTACAATCGTTCAGGATAACTTTGAGCTACAATATCTTTAAAGCTACTGCACTCATATTTTTTTTAGTTTTAAATACTGTAAGAGCACTTATTTTCACGAGGCTTTTATTTCGCGTTTTCGTTGTAATCTCAAAAATTGAAATATCGTGAATTATATTGTTTAGTTTCATTTTTCAGTTGTGTTCATATACAATTTGCGAAGTTTTAAGCTCGCGAAATCACAGATATCTTCATTGTCTCGAAAATTACGGTTCGCTATAAAACCGTACTACTATACTACTATAAAAACCTCTTTTTATAGTAGTTGTATTTCTCTGGTAAAAAACAAAAACCTTTAAGCTAGTAAACTTCTTCACAAACTCTACGTTCGGATCCCGGCCAAGGTCATGTCAATTAACTTGAACCCTCTTGATCAATTTGGCGCCAAAGTGTTCCATCCCTTCTTACCTAAGTTCTTTAATTACTTTTCTGTATTGTCCACCCATCTTGTGCGTAGTCCGCATCTCTTCTTCTGTCCCACTGTTTTATAAAATGCTACTTTCTTCTTTAGGCTTTTATCTTCAAACTTGAAAGTATGACCAATGACCATGACTAAGCCATTTTAGTTTAGAGGCTGGAATTACTTTAATTAGCCCTTCTGAATTTTAGTTTCTCTGAATTAAATTAAATTATCTGTTAAAAAAGGTTCTCTGAATTTATAATTTAACTTTCCATTATTTACCAGTATACAGTTATCCAAAATCAAGAAATAATAATCATTAAATGGATTTGAAAATAATTAATAGCTTGGAATTAGCTGATACCTTTTTACCACGTTAGAAATGGGTTGCAAAATTAATTATTTTATTGATAGTAATACTGACCTTTACTAAAGAAGAATATAATTTCTAAACATTTTTAAAACCCTCTTCCAGCATCACAAGATTTCAATCACGTATATAATCTCGCATAAAATATTACAATGTTGGAAAAACTCTTTTAAAAACTTAAAAATAGCTTCCAAACAGTAATTTCAAAATCTTTGAATGACGCAATGAAGATTTGTACAATATTGAAAACTTTCCTTTTTTTCAAAAATAAATTAGAAAACTAATTTCATAACCCAGGGGTTCCCAAACGGGGTGCTGCAGAGGGAAACGAGGGGAGCCGTCATTACCCACAGTTTCCATAAATATGCATACTTATATAATATAATAGGAATAGGTGAGGTCGGGATACCGTGCGGAAATTTTAATTCTTCAAAGGGTGCCGTGAGAAAATACTAATTTTTCAGACGGTGCCGTAAGAAAATTCTAATTTTTCAAAGGGTGCTGCAAGCTAGAAAAGTTTCGGAACTTTTGTAACATTTGCAGGTGAGTGTATCATAGGCATTTCTCTTTCTTTTTTTTTTCTTTTTAAGTCAAATACGTAACAAATTGGAAGCGGCATAAAATTAACTGGAATTGTTCTAAGTACTCTGAATGATTGTGCACTTTAATTTACTTATGAATCCAAAAACTATAAGTGCATTTTCATATACTTTAGACTTACATACTCTTTAATCTTAGGGAGTAAATCTAAAAATAAAGGTCTAAGTTTCTTCCTAACCCAAGTAAAGTATGACACATTCTTTTCCAAGTGGAATTTATAGAAATCCCAAATTCAATTAAGAGCTTTAGAGCAAAACTTCTGGGATTTCTCCTCAGCTACAAAATGTTTCCAACTAGAAAAGCAATCTACGCCAAGGGGAAGGATATCAGTGGCTTTCATGCTTCATAATAACTTCGGAGAAATTCTTCGACGCAAAATCTCGTCTACTTTTCTCGTGTCACTTGGGAAAGCTAACTGATTTGTTTCAAAATTAGCTAATATTTTCTGCTGGTATATGATGTATTGATTGAAATGAAAGTTGGTTGAAATTTTTGACTAAAAACTGAAAGGAATAGATTTTTACTTTCTTACTTTTTGTGCTGTCTTATGTTTGTTTAAAGTTACTATCTGACTTTATAGTTTATATACTTTATAGTTACTATCCGACTTTATAGTTTAAGTATTTTATCTTTTGTTACATTATTGCGTAAACAGAGAAAGTTACATCTTCCTTTTGTTAGTACTAATTATACGAGAAGGAAAATGAAGCTTATATCATATAAACTGAATTGTGATGTAAATGTGCAGAAACATGTTTCTTTTTAAATTCGATTTTGGTTTTTCTTTTTTATTCTATAATGTCAGACAACGTTGTGCATAGTCTTTCTAATTTGAAGTCAAAAATCTTTAATTGTCCGTTACTTAATACTACTCGGCAGTTATGGTTTTTTATTATTTAGTTTTTTTAATGTTTTTCGTAAAATAAACGCTGTTTGAGCTTTCTAAATTGATAAAAACAATTTTAATCGCTTTTTAAACAAAAATACATTTTGACTTTTATTTAAGGCGTTTATATACTCATTTATTATTATTATTTTTCTTTTTTTTTGCGTTTTTATATTGAAAGAAGTTGTTTCCTTGTCTGGTTTTCAGTCAATTTTTTTCCTTCAAAAATATATCTTTATTTTGATGCCATTTTGGTGCTTTAGTCGCTGGTAATTATTTTTATTTCTGCTTCCCATTGTTGAGTGCTTTGGCTCAGTGCCGGATCTTTACTGATTTAAAAGACAAATAGGTTCTAATTTATTCTCAACACAGTTGGGTCAATTTTGAACTTAAACAATGCTTTTTTATTAAAAAGTATTTAGATCTCGTGTATTTTATCAACAGATCGAGTATTTTAAAACTTCAACATTCATTAACTTTACTCTTCGGCACAGAGCCGAAAAGAGGCTTTGGCAGCCTAGTTGGAAACGAGGGGCTCGGTGTGGAATTGGAGTAATACATAAAGTGAAGAAAGTACATATAGAGTTGGGGGTTCAAAAAAACCTTTTTTCAGCTAGAGTCCAGGACACCCCCTATTTTGTTAAGATTTACTAATAGTATTATGCTGCAAAAGCTTTAGCCTCTTACTCAAATTTTAAGAGGGTTTTCAGTGACCCCTCAATTTAACATTAGCCGTAGCATAGAAAATGTCACAAATTTAGAAATATTTAATTTCCCCAGCTGTTTATTTCCTGCGTAAATATTTATTTTATTGCAATGTATTTGCATATTACTAGTGTGTATTATGCTATGTAGCATTGTTTTTTCAGTTCAATGTATTTTTTAACCTCCCTTCTCATACTTATGAAGTTTGGGGGAAGGGTTGGGCACCCTCTTTCAGTTTAAATAGGAAGTTAAAAATTCTTCCAGTATTTTACTATCCATAAGTCAAAAAATACTGAGGGATGTCCTGTTATCTAGGAGATAGTTTTTTTACATGTATTTTAGAGCCAACCTAGTATAGAGGCCCCGCTATACTAAGAAATTTAAGCCCGAAACTACACTCCTATATCCCAAGATCCTTAGCTTCTTGCGAAGTAACCTATTCTCGCGAAGCGACCATGTTATCATAACATGATTAATGCTATCCTATCACAACATGTCCATTATCGTACCGATGTATCCCATAATTCCAGTTCAATTTCATCTCCTTTTTACCATAGCCGGGATCTCTATATGTAAATAGCAGGGTCTTCTCTTTGTAAATTTCTTTGCTCTATGGATTAGTATGAGTTTTATTTGAGATGGAGCCTCGAGACCGAGCGAATAATAGACCCACCTTGACGCTCAGCAGCTCAAAACAAGTGCTCTTTTAAGAAATATATTGGTGTTTTTTTTTCTTCTCTCCTTTAATTGGAATGGCGCATTATTGCCTACCACTGATATGTTGGAAGAACTCACATCATCATCTTTACGTCCCAGAAAATGTGCGGTAAAAAAGATGACAAATAGTATATGCTCCCAGAAAATCCTGTACAACGGTACTAAAATTCTTCTGCATTTCAATACAAAACATTAAATAAACTCCCCGAATGGCAGAAAAAAAAAAGTTGTTCCTCTAAGTGTTAAAAAAAAAATAATAATAATAATAATAATAATAATTTAAATTCTGAAATTTTGAATTCAAATTATGTTTTTCGCAATCACGAACTGAGACAGGACCCTACTCATTGGAGTTATTGTTTCTAGAAACGGCTCCCCCCCCCAATCCTGCCTCTCCTCCTGGGCGGTTACGTGTGCATAATTGTGTGTGTGCGTAGACCTGTGTGTATGCACGTAGGCGTGTGTGAGGGTATGTGTGTGAAGTCATGTGTGTGAAGTGGTGTGTGTGTGTATGTGTGTGAACGTGCGTGTGTGTAGGACATGGACGCCTCCGACCAGCAGAAGCGGGTAGTTCAAAACCGGAGCAGCCGCGCCGCGCCGCCAGCAGAGGACGGTGGGCGGTGGTGCTGCATAGGCTTCTGGTCCAAGTTGAAAAAGGCACGGACACCAAAAGCGGTCAAATGAGAACAATAAGCAATCGTGATTGCTCAAAAAAATGTCTACTTTTAAACCACTCCGCAGAAAGCCTTCTCGCGGATACTTCGCGTGCACTCTAAGAAGTGGAGAAAGGGGGAAAACATATCGCGCTTGTTAAATTTTGTGGGAGCGAAAGTCTTGTGGTCCGTCACTAGCTCTTATCGAGGGTGTAAAAATTCTAGAGACTTCCCACCGCCTCTTCAGATCTGTCGAAATATCGTTAGACGGATCGCGGCCAAAACGGATTTCTCCCCAATCGGGTGCCTCGCATTCTAAGAAGCCGCTTCCTTCCTCTTCAAGCAACGTACACATATCGTCCGCACATCACGTCAAAGGCGATGTTTTCTCCCTAAAACTAGTTTTTGGTTGGCGTTGCGATGACAGCAAGCCGTATTGTACGGAACCTGTCGACGTGACGAGAAACTAGATTTTTGACGTCCGTCTAGTTGGAAGTCGAATTTCATTGATCTCCACAAATCAGCGCGCTCTCATTATTGGGTGAAAGTACTGTTATGTGCTGTACGTGCGTCCGCAATATATGAACGCTTCTCCCTTTTTGGAAAACGTACGTCTGTCATCTTAACGTGGCGAACGTAACGTGCTGACGATGTCTGAGTTACGATTTAGTTCTTACTTCGCAAAGCAAAAGTAGTTTGGGTCCCCCAAGTGGCACTGACAACAACAACAGCAAATTGTTATAATATTTACAACTAGTGGCAATCTCACGGCTTTGCCCGTAGTTGAAAGTTAAAAGGTCATTCGGTTCGCCGTTACATTTACAAATAATGGATGACGAATTTCTCGACAATTGGCTACGTGCATTCGCTCTCCCATTCTACGTTCGTCATGATAATTTCGTAATTTACTCGTCCATCTTATGATAATTTTGCGCCGGAAAATGTTCTTAAAACTAAAATAGAAAAAGAACAAAATCGAAAAATCGCTTCGAGGTGCACACCCCCATTCTACACACTAACTCTGTGCCAAATTTCATAAAAACCGACCGAACGGTCTAGGCGCTATGCGCGTCACAGAGATCCAGACATTCTACAGACAGGAGAGACTTTGAGCTTTATTATTAGCAAAGAAGTGCAAATGTTGAAAACGTCAAGTATCTCGCAAAAACAAATTAAATAAATAAAAAGAGATAGTTTTAAAATACATTTTTAAAAGTTCAGCAGATAATTAGGCAGCTTTGGAAAAAAAGATTTATTTTTGGTACAAAATACATTTTTGTCGAAAATGAAAACTACTTACGTTACGAAAAAATGTACTATTGGCTTTGGCTTGCTTTTAGAAAACTCAGAGGTGCATTTTTTTTTCTTTTCAAAACTAAACCTTATCCAATATCTCCTGCCACTCTTAACACCAAACTAATTTATTTCAAGAAAGTCGATTTTGTCTTGATAGCAACAACCAAAATGCTTTAAAATGAAATTACCTGCAAAGTTCTAGCGACCAATAGTGCATCAGTTGTTAGGGCGAAAAAAACTCTTTCGCTCAATATTAGTTTAAAGTATACTTGTAAATAAAGCTCACCTAGCAGTAACTCCAAGTTATGTGTTTTGTTAGTTTTTTTATTTTTTGTTTAAAAAATGTTTGTTTAGTATTTTTACTTAAAGTAAATCCTATCATGTTTCATTTTTCGTTGTTTTTCCTTGGGATAATGCAGCTTTTTTTCTGCACTGTAGTACAATTCAGTGATAAGTATACAAAAAATAAAAAGGAAAAATTCAAAAACTGTCATAGCAGCCAGTTACACTTTTAAAACTCGAATTCGTACCCATAGAAGATCCTAGTATTGTCTTGTTCCGTTCTATTTGTTTATACAGGGTGTCCCAAAAGGAATGCAAAAACTGTGCAAAGCTAGATTCTTCGTTGAGAGTACACAAAATCTGCGCAAAGAAGCGTTCCTGCACGATTCATAGTTTACGAGAAAAATACGAAAAACAAAGTATGACATCACTGCCGGTGCAAGAAAACACTTCATTGAACGTATCAACAGCAATATACTATACATTACGTATAACAGCAAAAACAAAAATGACGTTTTAAACGTCATCGTCAGGAAAGATATGCAATTACTGTTGTTGATATCTTCAATAAAGTGTTTTTTCCTTACACCGGCAGATACGTCATACTTTGGTTTTCGTGTTTTTCTCATAAAGTATGGATCGTGCAGGGACGTTTCTGAGGGTGATTTTTATGGACCCCCAACTGCCAACGAGGAATCTATCTGTGCAAAGTTTATAAGGTCGTTTTGGGACACCCTGTATATAAATATAGTTTCCGACCGGACTTACAAGTCACATTTGTTACTCAGTCAGGACATTCTAGAACCATTTCATGCATATTACTTTGGACACCGTGTACATATTTACTAATTTATTTGTTTATTAATTTATACAGAAGCTAAACAGTTTCACATACGCTTGAAAAGTTCGTTTGCTTCCGGGAAAACACATGAAAGATTTACATTACAAAGAGAGAAGGAAATAACGCCTAGGGCTCTTGTGGGAATCAAACCCACGATGTGTGGCATACGAAGCGATGCTTCTAGTACAGATTCATGTCAATCTGTGGGATGTAGAACTCATTTGACCCGTTGAAATCTTTGAACTCAACCTGAACTTTAAAAATGAGCAAAATGAAGAGTATGAGGTACATGTATTGAAAACTAACTTTAAACTATTAATCATCAAAATCAAATATTCCTAAAAGTTAAGTTGAATGACAAGCATACTTTGTCAAATTTCAACAAGTGTAGCATGTAAAATATTTTTACCTACTCTTCACTAATCCTTGGTTTACTTTAAGGCCCCATTTTAAGTGTGGTAATATAGTTTGTGTCCACTTACCCCTTTCTTACATTCACTGTAGCTAATCCTATGTACATTACTTCATATTTTCGTTTGTCCTTTATAGAGTGAAGGAAATTAACTAAATTATATTAAAAGTTTTTAACTGTAAGCTACCGCCCCTAAGCCAGGGCTAAGGCAGAACTACACGCAATGTAGCCCAAGCTTTGCCTTCATTTCATGAGTCGAGTCGCACCATGCTACGAACACTCGCTGGTGAGATAAATCCACTTTATCTAGCAGTTTGTTGGCACTCTCAAATTCAATGATATGACATCTACCTCCAGCTCGGTTACTTACTATTTCTGACTGAGGAGTTCTAATAAGAACGAAACTGCAGTCTCAGGATGTAATAACCAGTCTGGTATATTGCTCGTAGGTTTAAAAGTATTTTCTGATTCAGTAAGGTACCGCCCTATAGCCAGGGCTAAAGCAAAAATACAAGAAATACACCGCCAGCTCAGTCAATTCCAGCCGAGGACTGCAGTTTTGTGCTTATTAGCACTCATCAGCCCAGCATAGGAGTGACTGAGCTAGTTTATTTGGCACTCTAGACTTCCTTAATTGGTTTTCCACCTCCAGCTCTGTCACTCCTATGCCGGGCTGATGAGTGCTAATAAGCACAAAACTGCAGCTCTAGACTGAAATTGACTGAGCTGGCGGTGTATTTCTTGTATTTTCTGATATTTTTTTCGATTTTCACCAAGTGCAGCATAAAAAATATATTTTTTAAATTGATATGTTTTTGATTGCTCTGCACAATTATAATTTATATCAAGCATTTACAGTAAAATTTTACAAAGCACTACTGAATTTATGAATTCTAAGTCCTTTACTTCATAGCATGCACTATATCTTACTAGACCACTTTCATCCAACCGCGAACAACAATAATTTACAAAAGAAAATACATTCGAATATTTTTTCTTTTCGAGCAACGTTACGGAAGAATTCCCGAATTCAATTAGGAGTTTAAATTTCTAGAGCTTTCCTTTTGTTACAAAATAATAATGAGCTTAAGTCTTATGTAAAGAAATCTACCAATGCATTGGAAAGGAAAAGAGATCATTGGATTACGTGGTGCGTGCTTACTTAACAAGTCACTTCATTTGTTGCGGGCTTAATGTTAGTTTGTGATACTCAAGTGGAAATAAATAATAGCGGGTTTAGTTCATATTGTTCTTATTATATATGAAACAATGGATGTTCAGCAAAATTATATTTGATTTCATGTTTGCTACCATTATGATGCTCTTAAGCAGTCGTTAATGATCCGTTTGGAATTGAGGATTTTTTTTTATTGTAACAATAGTTGCACTTTTTATTATAATATTTTTTCAACAGTATTCTATACATGAAAATGAAAATTAAATTGAACATTTAATTACTTCATAATTTCATTTTTCTTTCTTTATTTTTGTTATTTCTAGTGTACATACGTGCTTTAATTAGAAATTAGGTTTAGAGATTTTAAGCTTTTTAAGTTGAAAAATTGCAATAGCTGTGAGTTTAACACTCACGGTGTTTTAATGATTTTTACATTTTCCGCATTATGCAAAAAGATTCTACCTAATTCAAGGTAAAGAATTGATCTGTCACTTACGAGTTTATACCCAGCTCTGTGGCTAATTTATCCTTATAATAACTTAAATATGACCAGGCTATGAAAAAAGCTCATAATCTGAAATAAACTAACTTAAATTTATTTTTTTGAAATGAAGGTGCACTTGATTTTCTGAGTATTTTGGTAAACAGTGCACTGTCAATAATACTCTGGCCTTATTCTAGTATCAGCATCAGCATTATCAGTATCAGCATTGCTGCCTCCACTGTTTTTTTTCCGTGAAGCAAAGTGAAAATTTGAATATTTTATACTAAAATATGTATTTTTTTCCATAATTCAAAATAATTTTGATTGAATGAACGAGTGAATAAAATAATAACTGAATGAATGGATAGATAGTGAAACATTAAAAAAAAAACATAAATAAATAAATTATCCATCATTTAAAAAAAAAATGAGTGAATAAAAAAGAAAATAAGTGAATAAATGCAGGAATTATTAAATGACGATATGTAAATTAATTAATCAATCAATGAATGCGTAAGTAAACGAAAAACACTATTTCACTTCGCCCCATTCACTTTGATCCACCTGAACTTTAAAAGTTAAAAATATTTAAAATACGATTTAGTTTAATACACAGAATACTGCACCAACAATAAGTAGGTTTCAATTAATATTGAAAATAATATCAACAAGAATTTCATCATTTCATAACAACAAAAAATAACTAAAAATAACTTTTGCTTACAACAAAGTATAAAAATTAGAGTATCAATGTCTGAAAAATTCTATTATTCTCAGTTTGTTTTATTTTCGATGGTACAGTTTTCTTGACAGAAATTACAACATAGTAAAAATATTACCCAATAGGTGAAGTTAAAAGCAGAGTAAATATTTCACCATTTCACATTTCCCGGGTATTTCACTTTACATCATATTCCCCTCCATAGTTTTAACATTCTTTTCTATGAGTAGAACGATTAGTTACAGAATTGCTGATACGAGTTAATCTATGTAAGAAACACTCATCAAGAGTTTTATGATGCAACATTATTACATCCATTTTTACAATGTAGTTCTGTTATTACTTTATGGGAAGTTGTTTCTCAAAATTATTTCCTTTTCAGCCTAGTAGCTCCGGCAGCTTGGCGCCAAGATATTTTTTCCATCTTGCTGTTTGTAACGTGTGTTGTTGAACTCGAACAATGAAAGAAACATTTCGCGTAATAATGCTAAGTGAATGAACTGACAAACAATGGATTAAAGAAAGTAGCTTTTTTGAAAGAAACTGACATTCTTAAACGAAGACATCTATCCTGACTTACTTCATGTGCTCTTTTATTCTGTCAAAGGAGAAAAAGAGAAAATGTACAAAAAGTGAAAGAAAATGAAGATGTAAGATGCCTTCAAATGTTTGTAAAATGAATTTATGAATCCAGGTGTAGTAAAACTGCATTTAAAAAACGAACATAGTGAGGTAGATTTTTGAGCTGTATTAGAGTTAGCTAATAGTTCTATTATGACTGTAGTTCGGTTTTCTTTAACCAAGTCACATTTTTTCACTCTCTTGTGCTCCTATGGCAAAGCATGTATCAAGAATAGCCCCGCTGCTCTTTTTTTTAATGACTAAAACTTTTTTTTGAACGAAGTCAATTAATATTGACTTGAATAAATATTGGTATTGAAAATATTTAATTAACTGTATTGCAAAGGAAGAAAATAATAATAATAATAATAACTACGATATAATTTAAATAAAAAGAAATCCGTGTGCAAAAAAAAAAAAAACACAAAAGGTTTTTTTTTTGTCATGTGGCCAATGTATAATAGTTGCTTATCAAAAAAAAAAATTTTTTTTTGTATTATATTTCAAAGAAAAAGTGTATTTTGTGTATTATTCTTTTAAACCTTTAAGTAGCTTATAAACATGAGGGGATGAAATAAAACTGAGATCGGTTTCGGATTCAGGAGCCAAAATTTAGTCGGAAACAAACATTTAAAAGACCAAAATCACTGTTCCCCAATGCTTTCCGTTTTAAACAACATGGTTAGTTTTACGTTAGAGTTACGCATATACAGTCGGATCCCGCTACAACGCGATCCGAATTACGCGAAATGGCTACAACGCGACTTTTTCCTGAGTAATGATTTTTTTATTTATTTATTTATTTTTTTTGATGACTCAAATTTCACGACTGCAGCGCGAAAATGTTTGGAAAAAAATCGCGGAGTGTTAATATGGGCTTCATTGACACCAAATATTGGTTTCGTGAATGGACTTTCATCCGTTTGGAATCACTGAAACAGGAAGTTTACTCACTGTACTAGTCTAAACATCGCTTTGCTTTCAATTATACAAATATCCACTGGGTATTCTTCATTCAGTTTTTTTCATTCG
The DNA here is from genome assembly GCF_026930045.1 of Uloborus diversus. Taxonomy (NCBI): domain Eukaryota; kingdom Metazoa; phylum Arthropoda; class Arachnida; order Araneae; family Uloboridae; genus Uloborus; species Uloborus diversus. The sequence continues at coordinate 38,932,453 of NC_072737.1, forward strand.
TTTCACACTTTTATGAACGTGTATAAAATTGAATGGCACCCAAACGTTTTCTTTCAACTAAAGTTTCCAAAGATGGGAAGAGAAAGAGAAAGTTTTTGACGATTAAAGAAAAGGTCAAAATTCTGGACATGCTTGAACACTTAAAAAGTGCATCAAAAGTAGCGTGAAAATTAGGAATGAGTGAATCTTCAATTCGGATAATTAAAAATCAAGAAAAAGAAATCCGTAAAAGTTACAAATTAAGTTTTAATACTGAAGCAAGCTCGCAGAGTAGTGTCGAAACAAAATACTAACATCATGAAAATGGAAGCTGCTCTTGCATTGTGGATTAAAGGGGCTCGAAAGAGGGGTATTCCTATCTTTGTAAAAGATACTGCAATTTATAATTAATAAATGGTTTAAAATAATATGAGAGGTGTTTACAAACGTCTGAAAAAATGGGGTATGCTTATAAAAAATTAACAACGCGAAATTCCGACTTACGCGAGGTGTCTTGGAACGCATCCCTCGCGTAAGTCGGGACTCGACTGTAATCCAGATTCATGCGTTAATAAAGTTTTATATGCTATATAAAATAAATAATACATGCTGAATTCAAATGATTTTAATTGTTTTAAGAAAGTCATAACAAAAGGTACACTAAGTGGAAGTTTAAAATTTTAACTTTTTTTTTCTTTCCTGTCTAGAATTTTTTTTATAAAAAGGTTTAAAATATCCCGAAGGCAAAAAATCTCACACTTCAGTTTAATTTCATTTTAAATGCACTAAAAAGTGAGATTTTTTTAAAACACAAGATGCTTATTTACTGCCCTTTTCCTGTCATATTAGTAATGTATTTTTACCTGAGTAGGTTTTGATTTTGCCGACAAACTAAATCTTCTTACAAAATGTTAGTGTATGTAGTAACACGTTTATAAAAAACTTGAATGTTTGAAACATTAAAGAAATACTGAAAAGTCGACAATTTTACTAACATTCTTCAAAATAAAAACAATTTTTTTTTAACCTTTTTTTATTTATATATTTATTCATTTTATTTTTCATCTCCCCCTCCCCTTCCCCCAAAAAAGCAATAACCACCAAAAGTTATGTTTCAATATCACATTTTACAAAGTTATAAAATCAATGGTAGGAGAGTCTTTAGAAGCAAAAGTTTTGTACGGTATATTGTGTGCTGAACTAAGTGAGTTAAAAACATAAATGTGGCTTTCAGTTCCAAAAATAAAATCAAAAAAATATGTTTGGAGAGTTATAAATTTGAGTGTTCATACACAATTATAGCATAATAGAACATATATCAAAAACAGTTACTTCTGCATGCATTTTGATGTTTGTTATTTAATTTAGTTTTGATTGTTGGTGGTAAAATATCATTAAAGTATTTTGTACATTGATAATGATCAGAGTGAAAACTTTTAACAAGATATTGGTACACTTGTTAATGTTACATAAAGTATTACGTTATCTTTTTAAATGAAAAGTCATTAAGCTGTGCTTTGGTGGAAGTCCGATTCTTTTACGTGAAAATGCGATTACATTAATACAATCAAGCTAAGCGTATTTCCTCAGAATTCTGCAGATAATTTAATTAACTACATAATAGCAGTTTTCGTCAAATGACAAGCTCAACTTTGAAGTTTAATGTGTGCATACGTGCGCAAAATAAAGCAAAGTTATAAAAACTTGTTAAAAAGAGAAATATCACATATTATCTTATTTTGTGAACTCTTGAAGATTCATTGCGTTGGCGACAGGATGTAGATCTCTTTAAAAGAGAAAAATCTATGAACCAGAATTACAAGTTAGTACTTATTTTTTAACTTATACCTCGTATGTTTCCCCCCCCCCCCAGAGCAATTTTTTATTGACAAAAAAGATACGCAAAAATATTATTTAAATACAAAATACTATTTTAATCTTTCTTTACCTGCATACATTCCTTGTTAGTTAAATTTACTAAACCTAGATTAAAGGTGTAAAATAAGTTTCGAGAACCATCAAATATGGAAAATATAAAGAAACTTCTTTACTAAAATATTCGGGTGAGGAAAACACTCATGTGATGTTTGCGCCATGGCCTTTTTTATTGTTATTTTCACTTCAAAAAATGCAGATTTACTGGGGCTATATGTATTGTCCTTCCCTGCCATTTGGGTTTCTAATTTACGCATTCTTACTCCGTTATTTTAAAAATCTGGCATAAAAAGAACAGAACAAGAAAAAAACTAAATAATACTTTGGTTCTCGATATTTGTTCAGCTTTGTTCATACTTACCAAACCTCAAAAATAAATAAATAAATAAATAAATATTAAAAAAACCTCTAATTCGTTTCTGACAAGTTAAAAATTTTCACAATTGAAGAACTGCAGCCGGGACTGCCTCTGTGTTTCTAAAAAGTATTATTTCAAATGCCACGAATGACAATACAATATCTTAACGATTCTTGTATTGTCATTCGTCTTTATATTTTCCATATTTGATGGTTCTCGAAACTTGTTTTACACCTTTAATCTAGGTTTAGTAAATTTAACTAACAAGGAATGTATGCAGGTAAAGAAAGAAAATTACGATAAAGAATACATTATATTCTTTATCGTATATTGTTTTGTTGTACAATTTTAATTAGTGTTCCAAAAACAAAAAACAAAGCTCTTTATTGCCAATACATAAAACGAGCTTAAATATATTTTTTTATGTTATAATAAATGTAATTGCTTACTGGCTTTTTTTCAACTAAAAATACTAATTTATTTTTTACCTGTTTCGTTTTAAAAGTAACCGCTTAATTTTAAATTTTAGCTGTTTTATTTTTACACATTTTAAGGAAAATATTGATGCGCCCGAAAAGTACAACTAAACGAGGGTAAAAAATTAGAAATACATTTCAAAAATTACGTAGCAGTTTAAAAAATAAATGCGCCTTACTGTCGTTTACACAGAAAGATTTTTATTATTGTAATGTGTTTATTTAATAAACTAATAATCTATTCGCAGAATAATGAAATGTATTTCCACATTGCAAACTAATATTTATTTTTTTAAGTTAAAAAGAAAAAAAACTAAATTATTGTACCATTAAGTTAAAACTATCTGTTGAATATGCAAATAATAAAACATATTTTGAAATGAAAAGAAGTATACATTAAAAAAATATTTTAAGGAAACCATTGTTACTGTCTGTTGAATTGCCACATTACTTTTATAGTTCCATCGTACCTTCCATGCGGGAAATAAATATTTATATTTCCACAGTTACATTGAGAATAGGGAACCTGACCTCTTTTGATTATATTGACATGCTCTGTTGTTATAACGATGCAACTGAGAAATATTCAGTTAAAGAAGTTCTAGATACTACAGAGAAAATGCGTCCAGAAGCATTTAAAGTGGCGAAACTCTAACTCTTTGATAGGAAAGATTGAGCATTCCATTTTTGTATGTAGTCAAGTTTGCTCGCCAACAGTGGAAAGCAATATCACAAAAGAGGCCTTGGTGGGCTTTTAATGTAAAAGAAAAATTGAAAAGTTTTTTCACTGGTCATGGGTTCTCTCCTCTTTTTGCTGTGTATCTTATGTATTGTACCACAAGGATTTTGTGTTTCAAAGTAGAAGGCACTTGAACTTGAGTATGTAGAAAAAGGATTCGTGTTTAAAGTGCATACTGAAGTATACTTCACGCTTGGTAATGCAAATAATTTGAGCTGATGATAGTAAAATACCAACTATTCATGTGATCTGTAAGAGCAAAATTTCAGAAAGTATTGCCTCGGGTTTAAAAAAAAAAGGAAATTGAAATGTTTTGTATGTTATTTTCCTGTAAACACGGATTATTACGACATCATAATGCTTATTAGGAATAAAAACTTCAATTACTGAGCAGAAAAAATATATAATTAACTCAATTAAAAACTCAAAGTTCCAAAACTTGGATATGCTGAAAAGTAGATATTTTGGCCAAGCGTTCTCTGATAGATTTAAAAAAAAAAAATGTTAATCGTCATTATGAATTTGAGAAAAAAAACGCAAAAGTAAAACATTTATGTTCTTGGGTCGTGCGTAGTTTTTAGAAGTTAGAAAAAAATAATGCAAAAATTATCAATTTCTATTTTTTTAGTTATTAAATGCCACTAACGCTTTTCATGTAGGATAGACCTACCAATAAAGAAGCCCTTGAACAAACAAAAATAAATGACAAGAAAATGCTGTATGCGTCCATTAGTTAAGGTGTTCATTCCTTTGGTGATGATTTTTTTCCAACCCCTTTCAAAGAAGCTGACGCAGAAACGTAAAAGTGTTCACTTTTTTTAAAAAATAATTACTGATATCAATTAAAGTTTTTTAGTCACGTGTCAAATGCAATATTTTTTAACGATGTTCTCCGATTTTGAATAAGAATTCGCAGTAAGTTCCTTCACTGATCCTTCTACTCTATCTTTTAAAATATTATTCTTTTACAGTTCTGAGGTTGCGCATAAACCGTTAAGTTTCGAAAGCTAGCCCAAATTTTGTATTACAAAGATTTTTTGCAACTGGTAGCGTTAAATTTTCTTGTAGAATACGTTTTTTTACATTTCGCAATAAATATTCAATAAACACATCTTTCATGTCATACAGAATCTCCCTTTTGAACACGAAAAGCTGCTATTTTCAGAATGCAAAGTAGCAATGAAGTTTTATGCGTAAAATTGTTTCGGCAAAATACTCGTTAAATGTTACACTAATTAAAAAAAAAAAAAAAAAAAAAAACTGGGATAAAATTTTTTTCAACTGCAAAATTTTCAGTCGAAGCTCTTCTTTTTATTATTCTCCAAGGGTTTTTCTTTTCTTAAATTTATTTCTCTTTTACAATATTGGCCTGTCGAATCCGCTAAAATTAATTAAACCTATGCGAAAAGTAAACTTATGCTAAATGCGTAAAATGAGACCACCGCACTTTTTCTGAATTGCTTTCTTTTTTTTTTTTTTTTTTTTTTTTTTTTGCATATGGGGATATCTGCAAACGATTTCAAACGTTAAGGAGGGTTAGAAGGATTCGTGAAATTGTGACAGTTTGTGTCAGGAGGGAGGGAGAGAGGGGAAAAATATTTTACTTTGTTTTAATAAAATTTGGTTCCGATGTAATACGCTACACATCCCTTAATTTACATTATTTCTAAGTCTCGTATTAATCGGTTTCGATATAACTCGAAACACGGTTTCGATATAACTCGAAACACGGTTTCGATATAACACGATACATCATATATATAACCTGATTTTTCTCATGCACGTACATAATTAGTATTAAAAATAAGTAAAATTGCTATTTTTAAAAAAGTCTCGTATAACACGTTTTCGATACTACACGGAACGAATTAACCGTGTTATACGAGGGACAACCCTGTATAACAAAGTATCACTTATTATACAAGATGAAAAAGTTTTTCCTCAACTTTCAGTACAGTTGAGACATTTTTTTTAAAAAATATCATAAAGCATTGCTGCAACGGGGTTGTTTCCTTCAGTCAAAAGTAGTATGTTTGTCACTGAAATTGATAAAATAAGCAAAAAAATAAATAAATGGACTCAGAAAATACTTTCATTTTCCCAAAAGTTATTTTTTGAGCAATCACGATTGCTTATTGTTCTCACTTGACTGTTTTGATGTCTTTTGATTTTTCCCCCGCCTCCCTCTGCAGCACCACTGTCCGCCGGCTCCTCCCGATGCTGCTCCTCTAGCGAAAACCGTCTCCAGGTTGCGTCAATATCCTACACTTACACGCATACATACACACACACACACACACGCATACATACACACACCTACACATGCGCACACAAACACAGACACACAACTACCCGCACACTCATGCCTGCACACAGACACAAACACACATGCCCACAGACACACAACTACTCGCACACTCATGCCTGCACACAGACACAAACATACATGCCTACACACATACACATACCTCCCACCCCATACACAAACACACACGCCTAGATACACACACACACTCGTGATTGCGAAAAACATAATTTGAAATCAAGATGTCAAAATTCAAATTAATTATTATTATTATTTATTTTTTTCTTTTCAAATAGGATAACGTTATACAAGGTAAAATTTTTTATTGTTTTGTGTGAATTTGTAAGAATATGGTCTTTCTTAATTATTTTTTTTTTAATGTCCGATTCTTCAAACAAGGCGTGGTTTTTATGATGTCACAAATGATGCATTATGGCGCATCTTTCTACTGCATTTCCACGTTATGATAATCAAGAAGCGAATTACAATTGCGTTGTACGCTTGCTATCAATCATATCGTTGCCAATACACGTGAGTAAAGATGCGAATTAAATATTTAGGACCGTTAATGGCAACACTGAATTGCATTTCATCATTTGTGATGTCATCGGCAGAAGCGTTAAACCATGAAAGAACACCGATTTAAGGGACATTCCAACGTATTTTTGACATTTATGTAGAGTCCGTAACGTGACCTTTTTGCCATATCTTTTTAATTTACCGTTTGATTTGCAAATCATTTTAATTTGAGCTGGTGTTTTGGTAGTAAAAGATCAAAATAAAATAATATGCTAATCAAACAGTAAATTAAAAAGTTATGGCAAAAAAGGTCACGTTACGGACTCTAAATAAATGTCAAAAATACCGTGGAATGCCCCTTAAGTATTTTTTTTTAATATTAAAATTAAAGAAATTATTTTAAAAAAATGGTCAGATTCTATGTTTTTACGCATGCTCATTCAGAAAAAAATACTTTTAAAATTTTGAAAACGACCCCATTGATGAATGAAATAATTCATTCACGACACATAAGTGCAGTTACATTTTTAACTGCACTTAAAATTAATATTCTCGAAAGAGCAAGAGAGTGAGTGATCAAGGAAATTAAAAAAAATAAATCAAGGTAGGCGCATGAACGCACAAAAATGCGGTTATCTCACCATCTAGTAATGAAAATTTCATTCTGTAATATTTCCGCTACTTTTATATTGATATTATATTAATTTGGACTTTTGAAGCAAAAATTTTACATCAAAAGATTGATTTTGTTATTGTTTCTTTGAGGAAAAAACTTACATTTAAAACAATAGTAGATATCTAATAAGTTATATTGAAAACTCTTTAGCCAAAAAGCTATTTATTATTTTCTGCTAATACCAAATGTACCGATATTTTGAATTTGAAAAAAATAGCTTGAAACTATTTTAAAAAAATGATAATTGAAAGTACAAAATTTTACTATGGTTGGTTTTAAGAGATGATAAGTCTTAATTAATGTGAATCTCATACAACTTAGCTCACTCTTTTAAAAATATTTTGATGGATTTTGTACACAATAACTTTGCCCCGACGAAACACTTAGACTAAAATTAGACATTATTTACCCCAAAGCTTTTGAAATGTCACAAACACTTCGGAATAATTGCATTATTTTTGACACTTCTGCTTTTTTTATGATTTCTAGTTTTGGTTTCTAAATTGGAAAATAAAATAAATAAATGAACCCTAAAAAGTAAGAGGGGGCGGTTACCTCCTTGCCCTCTCGAATCGCCGCATCTGCTCGTTTGCCACATACTGTTCCTCTTTCATCCCCCCTCAAATAACATCATTTGTGAATAGCCAATGCCTATAATTTCCATGTCGTGTAATTATAGCTTTTTTTTTATATATACCGACAACATAAAATATTACACCCCAGACATAAAAATTTCAGCTGAAAACATTAAAGAAACAGAACAAAGATTATCATAAGTTGTCTCAATAAAATATATCTTTTAAATATGTAGCAATAGTTTAGGGTAATGACCAGTTGTTTTTATTTTAGTGCATAATTTGCTTCACTTCAGAAGTAATTTACCGCTCTGATGTTTTCAATACTGTTAAAACTTTTCATCGTTGTTAAAACGAAAAATGCGCGATGCCTCAATGAATAATTTATTGCGCTGAAAGAATAAAAGTTTTTTTAAGAGATAATTGTCGAATTCTTTTTTAAGAAAAGTTTGATAAGGATTTTTTTTTTTTTTTTTTTTGTAACTTTTTTTTTATTCTCATGCAAAGGCAAGGGCGTCACGGTTTTTAGACGTTGATGGATGGATTGCTAGCCAGATTGTTTTGCGTGGTTACTTTTATGAACTTCGTTTGTATTTTAAGTAGACAAAACTCTATATTCTGTGAATAAATTTTGAGTTTTTTGTAATAGCCAGAAAGTTTATAAGTTTAGGAAACTTGAGTTTATGTCTAGTAAATTAAAGCTTTTGTAATCAAGAATTGCTGACAAGTTTTGAAACATTGTTTTAAAATCGCTTTTTATTTTTGTTTTCTTTTCGAATTTCTATGGTTTATAGTTGTTTAGTTTGTGTTACGAAACAGTATATTTTTTCTTCAAAATTTCAGTCTATCTTTATTGTTTTTTGTTCATACAAAATTTTTATTCATTTCAAATCGCAAATATTTTAATGGTTATACAAATATACGTGAAGCAGCCAAAAAGAAAGAAATGAAAAGCGCTTTTGTAGTAAGAAATAAAATCTAATAATACTTCAAAAGAAATGGAACTGTTAACAAATGTTCATCTGAGAAAAAGTAACGTATTTTAAATTTGACAAAAATAATAATGAAAAGTTTAGTCTGAATTAATTGACTAATATATCTTTGGCGAAGAAATTACGTAAAAGATGATTTAATGAATACGAATTCTTAATTATCGTATCTGACGTGCATAAAAACCTTTGACAAATGACACCTTTTTGATTTGTCTCATGACCTTCTAGGAGTTTCTCGTTTGACTCACTATCAGAACCAATCACAAAGCGAAAATAACTTTCGCTATTCCACGGAAAAGATAAACCAATAAACAGTCTCGATTTTTTTAAGCAAAAAAAAAAAAAAAAAAAGAATCCGGTAAAGGTAACCAAAAAATGCAAATAAATCGAAAAGAGATGTTAAACTAAAAAATAATAAGATCAAGAGATGACAAAGCGACTGCATGTGTACCTAATTGCGCGTACTGGTTAGAAGTACATTTTCAATAATTCATTTAAACGATAACTAATTAATATTTTTTGTAGCACTATTATTCACTGCTACTTTTCTCCACAACTTCTGTATTTTTAACAACCCAATAATTTAGTAATATTGCATCTATTGGAAACAAGATTAAGAGAAACTGCAAATGAATAAGTGATGAACGTACAGTTATCAAAAATTAAAAATCAACTATTGAAGAACCGTTAAAATGAACTACAAAACTTTTTGAATTTGTTAGCCCGCCTTTAGGTGTAACTTTGAGTCACGTATTTTTTGTTTAAAGCACTTATATGACTTCTATTTTAAGTCTCACATTTTAGTAGCGTTACTGTATCTATTGGTAAAACAGTAACAATAAACTCTTAAGAACTGTATTGTTTAAAAAAATTACGAAATATCAGCTTTTAAAACGGTTTTTAAAAAAGTATTGCCTTTCTTTCAAGCTATTTTGCTGCTAAAAGTCAGTTAGAACCAATCAGAAGTGGGATGTAACATAAATTATTTTAGTAACAATAAGCAAACTTTGAACAGGAAAAGATAATATAACTTTAAATGAACTATAAAACTTATTGACTGTAAGAACATCTTTTAGTGCAACTTTGAATGAAATTTGTGTTTTAAAGCACTTATCTTCAATTTTTAAATCTCATTCACGTTTTAGAAGCATTACTGTATCTTTTGCCAAAATTAGCAATAAAACTTTAGAATGGTAGAGTTAAAAAAATAACAAAATATCAGATACAAACGAAATATCAGAAAGGTGTTTACCTTGTTTGAAGTTAGATTACTGCTTAAGATCAGCAACAAAAACTTTTAATAAGGTAGAACTAGATCAGAAATGGGATGTAATCCTTATATATTATTTCTGTAGCCTGTTTTTGGTTTCTACGCCAAATTTCCCTCAATTCTTGATCGATTTCTTTGATTTACGGCTTATTTTATAGCTTATGGTGCTGGCTACTGACGAAAAATAGACCCAAGGTCTAAAAATTGTTTCTTTTAGCCGAAAAACCTGTTTTAAAGAACCAGAATGAGGTTTTCTGTCAAACTTATAACTTTAATTTGCGCTATGACCGACAGAGCTGAATAGCTTGATCGGCAGAGCGTTCTCTTCGTAACCAGGAGATTACGTGTTCGGGCCCACGTCCTGACAATCTGCAACAAAAAAATTAGAGAAATATCGCGCATTACATGAACACTGAATTAAATGAATAACAACTATGAGGGAATAGAATAAATGAGAAGGAAATGCTCCTTGCTGATATGAAAACATTCAGTGATTTTGTGCTAAATTACTTCGAAATTGCACGTGTTTTGTTTTTTTTTTGTAGCTTTGGCTCTGGAAAGAAAATTAAAGCATAATGTAAGCGAAAATATAAGTAACAGGTTTAAGATTTCAGACTACAATAGAATTGTTTTTTGTTCAGAAAAAAAATAATAAATCGTATATTGAAATATATATTCTTCTAATGAGTTTTTGACTCTTAGTACAAATAAATAAAATACTACCTCAATTTGAAGGGTAAAATATATATTTTTTCTTACTTTTGATAAAAAACAAATAGCTTATCACATTTTTACTACATTCGAAAAGCTACGCTAAAAAAAGAGCATAGTTCAATTTATTTTGTATTTTAACCGTGCTGTTAAATGATGAACACGTGCTGCCATCTAAGTTATAACGGTTTAAGCAGCCTGCGATAACAAATTGTAAAAATTTTCAAAAATAAAAACATTTTTCTTCAATATCTTATCTTATATATTAATCCCCTCTCATTTTAAAACTTATCAGGCTGGCCAATGACGAAAAAAGACTTACGGTCGAAAATTCAAGTTTTCGAAATAGCCTCTTGCTGTTTCAAAACCTTGATGCTGCCTGTAGTTCTTATGCATTTTTTAAAGCAAAGTTCTAATGCAGTTTTCCATTTTTTACGTCGCTTTCGGCAAAAAAAAAAAAGCTTGTGTGTGTGTTCATATTTTAATAAAGCTTAACAGCACTGGACTTAGTTGTTCGGTTTAATTGATAAGTTTTTTTCGGTAGAGCGTTCGGCTATAAACTATCTGAACTTCGGGCAAGCTTGGGCTGTCCGACATAATATCAAATTTATATTAGTATTACGCATTACATGTGCTCATAACATACACACCTAATAAAATAAATGCAGTGGGAATGCTACTTGGTGTTTCGACTCCTTTATGCAGGCTACAGTTATCATTCGGATAAGTTGATTGTTAATCGAACTGTGTTCTTTGAATACATCCAGACCACTCAACATAATGTAAGCATAAAAAAGTATTAGATTTACCTAAAGAAATCCTTTTTGTGCAGAAAAACATTTTTATTGTATGCTAAAATATAGATGTTTCTAATAGCAGTGTTCGACCTTTTGTACAAATGAAAAAATACTACGCCCGATTAAAACTACTAGTTTCACTCAGTAAACCTTTAATTTTTTATTCGCGCGAATACGATATAAAGCATTAAAAGTATTATCAACTTCATTAGCAAGAAATTATTTTCTACTCCTCTGCTTTCTGCTGAAAAAAAAAATACATTTTGTCTACGTTCGAAAAATTACACTTAAGAACGGACTCAGTTCAACTGGTTTTGGTTTTGAATTTTAAGTGTTCGATTAAAAGAGAAACATGTGAGGGCATTTAAGCCGTAACGGTTAAAGCAACCTTCTATGTGAAATAGTTCAATATTCAAAGATAAAAACACTTATTTTCAATCAAATTTATTACTTCTCTAGAATGTTTGTTTCAATCGCTACGTGAGATCTTCGTCATTCTTTAATCAAATTCCATGCTTTGCGAATAATTTTAAATCTTATCATGCTGGTTAATGACAAAACACAGATGCATGATCTTATTATTATTATTATTTTTTTTTTGGCAAAAAGCTTTTTTGCTGTTTTTTACTACGCATTCCTTCAATGAATAGCTTTCGAAAAGGAAGGCGCAATTGCTAGGTTTGTTGGGGTGTCGGGCTGTTAGTCAGAATGGCGCCAATTCGAATACGTGCCAATAAATATCTCTTTAATGTTTCTTTTTTTCCCGTCAGATGCTGACATGTGCAGGACTGTATTTGCCACAACCTGTTTTTTCACATGCACAATTATTGCTTTTTCACGAGTCACCACTCAGCCACACTTTTAATAACATTTATGTTTGCATTGAAAATATGTACGATTAAAAGGGGAGCTATGATCAAATTATCACAATGTTGTATTTAACGAGGTTTTGTTACTGATGTCTTTAAATTACATGCCTTCTCTTCTGCGCTTACTTTTTTTTCGGTTCTTCTTCATAATGTTCTTCCTTTGAAATTCTTAAGGAGCGAAATGCCTTATGAAACGATTTGAAGCACAGTGCGGAGTTCCGCACGGGTCGACTAGTATAAGTTATTTTAATTTCAGTAAAGTAGCTATGAGCCGAATAAGAAAATTATCTAAACTCAAACAAACTTTGAATTTCAATTTCAGAACACCACAAGAATCGTATGTTGTATTATGTTTAGAATAATACAATGTAGGACGTGAACTTTCAATCAGATTTTAAATGTAGTTTCACTGGTAACTTCAGAGTTATTAGATTGCACAAGTGAATATTACTTTCAACTTAACAATAAAAAAAGTGCGAGGCATAAAAGTCGTGATATGAACATGTTCATTGCACGTTTGCAAAGATAATAGTTGTGCATGTAGCTGACAACAATTTGATAGTAAAATCTTTACATGTTTGTTTCCCACATTTTTTTTCCTTTTACATTCAAGAGTTTTTACTCGTAAAAGAACTCTTTAATTCGCATATACGTGAATAAAATAAAAGTTTAAAGAAAGGTACCCACTCAAAATGTGATGCAAGACTCGTCTAAATTTCAGTCCAAATATTTCGCAGAAATTATTCAATTTTTGATTTTCTAACCCTATTTACATAGAAGAGCAAATAAATTTGAACCTGAATTACGTGTGAATAGCTGTACCTTTTTAAAATGGTAATTACTTGAAAGACGACGCAAAGCTTCTCAGAAATGACAAAGATAATTGTATTTATTAGCACTTATTTTAATTTTAAATTAACGACTATTAGTACCAATTAAATTTCTCAAAATGTGTGAATTAATTTAAGTTTCATCCAACTTTTTTTAGATGTATTCTTTAAAACTGATGTTCACTGAAAATATGAAGCGACAATTTCGGGAGTAGTAAAAGTCCGTGACACTCCTTCTTCAATAATGAGATCAAATACCGTGCCGCTTAAAATTCTTTTTAGCATCTCAAGTGAAGTAATTAGTTTCGCCCACCATTGAAAGGTCTTATACAGGAAAAATGTTAACGCCCTCGATAAGCGATGAATATTGATGAGCTATTTTTGTGCAACATCTGCTTAATTTTGGATAGGTAGTTGCCGGCTAAATGACAGTATATATATTTCTAGTAAAAAGCCGTTATTGAGGCAAACATTTCAATTTTCTTCTATAAAATGAATTCGTAAAGCGTTTGTCTAAAGGGAGGCCTTTACGTATGAAACGTAGTAGTCAGTTTCAATTGTCATACAAATGAATTATAGCGGATAACAAAAGTTTTGTATCTAAGGAGGGGTATATTCCTCCCCCACCTCCAAAATGGCAGAATCACAGAAAAGGACTAAAACTAACTATCTCTATTGGACCACACTCCGATGAGAGGTAACGGGAGGTCACTGTGACCTCCCAAAAATTTTCTTGTTCGGCAAATGTTGTCTTACGATTCGGAAAACTTGGAGAAACCATTGCGAAATTATATTTTTAAAACAATTAATAATGGTGCCATGCTCGTATTTTATCCTCCGGCAAAGTAGACTCATTCGACAAATTGAAAATTTCCCCTACTTTTAAAAATTTTAGTATATAGTCCCCCAGCATATCACCCTCCGATTTTTTTTTCTGGCTACGCCACTGGATAGCAGTAGAAAATAAATATTGATAAGAGGTTTTTGCGCAGCATTTTTTTTTTTACTTTTACATATGCAGCTAAAAAGTGAATTGTTAGTATTTTTAATCACAGTAAATGCTTTTGCAGGCTTATATAATTAAAAACTTTGCGTATGTTTATATGCATACGTTATGTATGTAATATCTATCTTTCACATGACTACGATTCTACATACAATGCACTAATAAACAGAAAATCGCAATTTTCTGACTTACGTCAGTTTGGATCTGAGGTACAAATATCGCGAAAACTGATTCCATCAGATACTGCCGTTTAGGATTAATAAATTGTGACAAACGTTTGAGTAATACTCCTTAATCATACATTGGAAAAAATCTATAGCAGTACTTTGTTACATAACTTCTGGACTGTTATTAAGAAACTACCAGTAGACAGTTCTGTGACAGTAGCATACATAGAAACCCCCAAACCCCAATGGCGGGGGGGGGGGACGAAAAGATATGAAGGCGCACACTCTGAAAAACTACCATGGTAAAGTTTAAAAAAAGAATTTTCTTGTGGGGATGGGCACTTTTAAATCTTGAGCCCTGGTTGGGGGGGAGCGGGGGGGCACACCGAAGTCTATGTAGGCCACCTTTGTGAAGTACCTTTTCTGTTTACGGCATGTTACTAGTATAAAAAAGCTTTAAAGTATGTTTTGTCACAAGAACAAGCATAGAAAATAACTTTCTGCTGAAAGTGATTTGTGGCTGTATTTGACCAAGCTAAAATCAAACATTGATTAACTTCGTGAGGAAAAGGACGCTTTGTCTTCCCAGTAATTATATTAAAAGTTTTTGTTTTAGTTGTAGGTCTGATTAATTAAAATTATTTAATTCATATGTCCACTACAAGGAGTATTTGTTGTTTATTAATTAAAACTTCGTATTTGTAATTAAATTTTAAACAGTTTGTCAGTTAAACTTTAATTAATATAACCTTTTTTTATGAAACTAAAAGTTTTTCGTTTGGAGTCCGCCTATATAATGATAGGCAAAAAGAAGTACGTAGGCTGAGAGGTTGAAAAGTCTTGTCCTAATTTTCGAGAGCATGGCTGAATTTAAAGCGATTTGATTTTGTTAACTTCTTAACAGAAATTAACCTAGCTTGTAACTTTAATTACATTCTTAGATAAGATAATTTAGTTCAACATCGATTCATCTCAAATAATTATAGTTCACTTCACTTCAAGGCTTTAATGCGAAAACGATATCATTAACTGGATCATTAGTCAAGTACTGAAGATGCTAAACAGGACATTAAAAAAAATTTTGACTTAAAACATTATCATGATAAATGGACTTTGCACCCGCCTATTTTGTATGATACATTTCTACCATTATGTTCTTAAATTTTTCTGGTAATTTTGAATGTCTTTAAAAAGTGCTGGAAACACGTTTAAGTTTGTTTCTTTCATACTGAGTTTGTCATTATGTTTAGCATTATTGTAACTTATTTATAAATAAGTTTATGCAAATACGTCAAAACTCCTTTTAAAGAGGAACTACTCCTAATACTTTTAATAACATACTAGCAGATACATGTTTGAAGATAGTAATCATTTGTTTTTGTTCAGTTTTTTATAAATTTCTTAAAAATATATTACAAATATGTGTCTGTTAGACTTTAAAAAATATAGATTTTAATAAATATCAATTAGTTAATATATGTCAAATATTTTAAGTTCAGTTTTCATCAGAAATGCCAAAATATTTTTTTTTCTTACCAGTGGCAGAATAGCTAGTTTGCAGCAATTAAAAAAAAAAAAAAAAAACTAGGACTAAAATTGAAGTACAACGTGCCACAATCTTCCTTATATGTATATTTTTAGCCTGTTGAGATTCAGCGTTGAACATTATTTCTTCACAACGTTCACAATTTACTATAAAATATTAGATTTCTTGTGCATTACCTATTGATTGAAATTAACTAAGCATCCGAGGAGTTTTCATTTCAGCTCACGATTTTTTTCATTTCTTCCATTTGTTGGTTTCTTTGCAACGAAGTTTCAAGCAAAACAATTATGTCAAATTTTCCTTAAAGTTATTAAAGACGGGAGACCGAAACGATTATGTGCACGCAGCACGCAAAAAAGAAAAATTTGGGAAATTTAGGTATTCGTTATGGTTTGGAAAGCAGCAAAGCATTTACCAATTTATACTTTTAGTACTTTGCTATGTTTGTATGTAATGTATCTTTATTCAAAAATGTATATCCAATACATTTTGTGTTCTTTTATACAAGAGGTTAAAATAGATTCGTTTCAACATTATAATATTGAAATGAAACAAACTTGTAATAGAATCACTTTTTTTGCTTCATTATCGATAGATATTAAGTAGGGTATACCGGGGCAAGTTTACGAGCATTTTTTTCGGTGAATTTTCTAATTTTTATGTTTTAACTTAGGAAATTTTAGACATTGCGTTTTTATGAAGTAGTTAATTGAGTCAAAATTGGTATATTCAGTTATTGCTCAGCGTGTGTTCTTAACCGTTTAAAAAAATTATTTTTGAGTCCAAGTCGGTTGCGTAAACTTGCCCCGGATACGGGGTACCTTTACGCATATTTGTTTTGATACCTAACGTGGTTCTGTTAGTGTTTTGAACATAATGTCTTACCATAGCTAAAGTAAAGCAAATTTGTTACAGACTCAATAGTGTATAAAGTTGAATCTGAAGGGGCATGAAGAAAGCACTATATGATTGTAAGCTATAAGATACGAATGTGTAACTTAATTAAATATTAAATGGTAATTTTTAAAACTTAATTGCCCGAAAATACTAAAAATGTTTGAGACAGTTAGAACGAAAAAGGTGTCAGGGGCACGTTTAAGTAAGACACAGTAAGAACGATCGTAAAAGTGCTCCGACGTTCAACGTGTACATTTGCCCCGTCGCCAAGTTTGGATTTATTTTTAACGTACAAAAAAAAAAAAAAAGAAAAACATTTCAGTTCTTACAAATACAATTCTCAAAAAATGGTAAAATTCTACTATTTTTTATATATGTCTTTTTTCTTAACGAAGTATTATTTATTCACAATATGCTTCAAAACGTTGAACATAAAACTTACTCGACTTGGTAGAAAACAAATTATTCTTTCTGCATGCTGTACCGAAGCTCTACTAATGTTCAAAAACTTGTGAGAATATTTGCTAGGGAGTAGCATCTATCTGTTATGATTGTTGACTCTCCAATTATAATTCGTTTTGAAAAAAGGGCACTGCGTAAATGTGCCCAACGCCTAAACATGCCCCGGTTTACCCTGTTACGAATATTATTCTTGCATTTTTTTTTTTTTTAGAAAATCAGATTTCTAAGGAAATTGTTAGATTATTAAAAATAGTTTTCAACTTTAATATCAATCTGGCAAGAAAGATCATAGTCACTGAGTTATAACAGAAAAAAAAAATGACGTTAACTTTCTAGACGAATGAATTTCAAAATTTAAAAATACAATACTGGAAATCATTGTTTCAGGGACTATTTTCATTCTTCATCGTGGTTTTTCATTCAAATTCCACTACGGATTTGTTGCATCAGGGCCATTGTGTTTGCTATATCAATGCGTAGGTTCCTTAGTTTAAGCCATGTTTAATCTTTTATGTTCAGCACCCTCTGTGCTACATAAAAACAGAGTCATCTCTGAGTCATCTATTGAAACGATTAGAAGGATGTTAAAACTGAACGCGTAAGAAATTCAGAACAGAAATGCTAAATTCATCAAATTTATACACAAAACTTTGTCAACCTTCTAATTTACCATATAAAGAAAACATCGAGGCAGAGAGAAGTTGTCCTTAAGCCGTTAAATGTTTTGAAAATTACCTCGAGAAACTAGGACTAAGCGCTTAACGTCATACATAATAAAACGTCATTACGGGGTAAAAAAAAATATGCCGGTGAATAAATTCACGCGTTTGGCATGAACAGTTACAAAATAGCTCTAAGTAAGGGGGGAATATTGGTTCACTTTTGTGTTATTTTTGTTAAAGATAAAATATGCAAAAGTCACAATACTTGTTTTTTTCTGTTTTTTTTTTTTTTTTTTTTTTTTTGGATGAACGAAATAAGGTATTTTTTAGTAAGTTACTGCTCTATAGCCAGAGCTAAGGCAGAAATACATGAAATACACCGCCAGCTCAGTCATTCCATCCGAGGACTGCAGTTTCGTGCTTATTAACACTCATCAGCCGGGAATAGGAAGTGCCTGAGCTGGAGGTGAAAAACCTCTTAAGGAAGCCAAGAATGCCAAACAAACTGGTAGCTAATATAGAATTAGCACTGACAAGACGAGTGACTGAAGCCATGGTTCGGTTCAACTCGAAGAATGCAGGCAAGGCATGGTATCTCAATATGTATACGTGTAACCCCTGGCGGATACAAGGGGGGGAGGTCATGGGGCTTGTGATCCCCTCCCCCCTCCTAAACTGGCAATATTATCCATCCACATTGTGTAAAATACTTTATTAATAAATGATTACAGCAATATTTTAATTCGTTAATTATTTTAAAAAGAAAATATTTAAAATTCTACTTCCTTTCTCTGATTACGAAATAAATTAGTAACATTTACTTTCTATTATGTGATTTTTCCCTGGCGATTTGGTGCTTTTGTTGAGAACGTTTTCAAATTCAAAGCCTTATATTCTTCGTCATGAACCACCTCCCCCCCCCACCCTCCTAAAATGGTATTCGGCATCCGCCCTTGCATGTAAAGACTGTAGATACGTCATGTGGAAAATATTTAACTTCAAAGTTTGAACCTATGAAGCATTAATATTAAAACCTTCACAATTTTCACAATAAATAATGAAAACCACATACAATCAGAATATTTTTTCGCTGATTGATTTTACTACAAAACTGTTTCTGTCGTTATTTTTATTGTTCATGCGAATAATACCGAGGAGCATAAACTAATTTTCTTAGTAATCGGTCGCAACCATAACAGTGGCAAAAAACAAATACGGAAGGATGTGGCAACAAATCTCAATTATATTGGTTGTTAACAGAGACCTCCGGCAATAAAATAATCCGTTTATGGACTCTTTTATGTTCCCCAGTGAACTTCTGCTTCTCAGTGGACTCGTAACCGAGTAAAGCTCAGCCTCTATGGGAAATCACAGGAGGAATCCCGTGTTGTAATCTTCTCGTTTTCACTGATGGCCAACTGATACAAAGACGTCTGTTTTAGCTTATGATTTGATACGTTGAATGGAACATGAGATTAAAGAAGCAAAGAGACGGTAACCTTTTGTTTTCAGTTTGAATATATATTGTTGGAAATATTTTCTGTCCCAGAGTTTTCTTTTTTATGCATACTTTTTACGCAGAATGTCTCTTCCCAGTAAAATATTCTGTCATTTTTTGGATTATTTAAGTAATATCATGAATGGTGTTTTACGTTTTGTACCTATTTCTTAGAACTTTATGAAAACTAACTAGAAGAATGTTAAAAGAAATATCTGAGCCCTAATTAAGATGATGTATGATTGACTTAATCGACCACAAAGTCAAAGTCAAAACTGAAAATGTCCAAAGTCTTTATCATTTTTTTTTCTTTGTTCCTCGAAAAAACTACAAAATTACATCGCTGTCCCATTTTTCATTTTTAAATATCCATTGGTAATATCTGTACTTCAGAGCTAAAAGGATATACGTCACGTGATAGTAATTTTACAGGAGAGGGCAAAAACTTTTTTCTGGAGCATGCAAAGGACTGTTTTAACTCAGGTGAAAAATTCGTAGAGGATTTTTATAACGACTAACGTACACATGGCTCGATGCGTACTAGGATTCTACATCAAATACACTAAAAAAGTGAAAATCACAATTTTTGGACTTACGTCAGTCAGGCTCTGAGGTACAGATCTAACGCAGTATTTTTTTAAAGTTCAAAATTACGTACTTGATTACTCTTCTTGACCAGAAAATCGCCCTTCAAGGTATGACGGTGAAAATTGCTTCTACATTATAAGGAAGCAATGGCCTGTTTTGTGATATACCGATAGTTGAAATTTCAACTCTAACTCTAGTTGATTAATCCTAAACTCCAGTAGATAGTGTTCATTGTTGACCACTTTTTCATTTCTTCATTCCCCTGAAATGACAGTCTTACCAGTAAAACAGTTACCGGATCCAGTTCAGCCTCGTCACAATAAAGCCTTTCCCTGCATGTCAAACATTACCAAACACATTATCAAATTATCATGCTATGGAGCGAATTTCATTGTTGGGGAAGTCAGGAGCGTTACTCGATCATTGGCTATAAAATATATGAGGATTACTGATTCTAACTTACTGGCTGATCTGACAAATTCTTGATTACTGATTTTATTTCTACGGAATTGGTTATTGATAAGTAAATAACCTTAAATTTTAAAAGGTGTTTTGTTCAGTTTGAAAATCATTAAGTACAGATTAAATTACTTTTTAAAATAAATAATATTAATTAAATTATTATAATTTTAATATTAATTTAAATATTTTTTAGCGTATCGTTCCAAGTAATTTCAAAATTATTCAATCAAAATTTATTTTATTGCCCTTTTTTTCAACTTACTTAATCAAAACTTTTAGATTGTTTTTTTTTTTCAGATCCTTTTCACTTTTAAAATTATATTAAAACATTTTCACATAATATTACAAAGTTTATATGCTGTGCAGTTTTTATTAAAATAGTGGATTCTAGAATTTTCTGAAAAAAAAGAAATAAAAAAAAAATATGACAAAACTTCACCAATAACTTCATTTTTCTTGCAAAAAAAATATATATATATTTTTTTTTGATTTACAGAAAAATGTAACAAGCAATGACTAATACATTAGTATGATTCTCACATAAACCAAATGTATAGAACAAGAATAGATGAATATAATAAGTAACATTTAATTAGCAAGAAATATTGATTTCACTGGCTTGTTGACAACCTATGAACTAAAAAATAATAACGTGCATTATAAATTATCGTTTCATATAAAAATACCTGAAAATATTTTTAATAAACTTGTATTCCTTTATTGATTTTGCACAAATAATAAATTAGAATAGTCTTTTTTACAAACCAGTTGAGTAAAAAAGTTCTATTGATAATTTGCTGCAAACTATGAACTTTTATTTTATTATTTTTTTTCTGTATCCCAATCACAAAAAGAAAGAACTATCTTAATGCTCCATGTAACAAATTCCAATGAGTTAAAAATAGCGATTTATTGATTATCGATTCGATTCCGGCCTCTAATGCACGTCAAATAATTCTGCACAGCAACTCTGTTTCGGAGTCCTATAGAAAATATTACATTCCTTTGAAAGTATTGATTGGTTATTCTTTCCCACTTCCGGGTGAGGCTTTCTTTTCTAAAGATATCACATGGGGGGGGGGGGGGGGTAGGGAAACCGGGAAATTAATTGCGACGTCACCGCTTCATGAATTTTTTTCTTAATACATGTTGCAAATTACATGTGGTTCGAAAGTTTAATAGCCTCGAGGCTCTTCTTAAAACTATTTTTTGTTTTATCTTCCTTAAACTTTTTAATTTTAGAGACTGGTGCTAAGAATATTTTTAATGCATTGGCTTTTGAGGATCTATTTCATCATTTTCACCATTATATGTATTAAAATTGCTGCTTGCAGAGTTTTTTTTTTTGTAAACAGCTTCTTAATGCCTGGACCTTATTCTGCAGTTTTATGTTGGTATCTGTGTAAGTATATTTGGATCTTTTAACGTATGCTATTCAATATTTAAGAAAAAAATATGTTGAACCCGCATTTTTTAAAGACAAAGATTAACAATTGACCAAAAAGGTTAAATTTAAGAAAAATAAGACAATATTTTATCTTCGGGCGCTCCAATGGGTGGTCACGGGGGTTACTGTAACCTTCCGAAAATTTCCTTATGAAGCAAATTTTGTCTGACTATTCCGCTAAATTTGGAGCTCTATTCGGCAAAACTATCATCATTTGGAAAAATTTGGGGTTCAATTAGGCAAAATTATCATATTTCAGCGAAAATTGGAGTTCCGTTCGGAAAAATTTGGAGTTGCATTCGGCAAATTCCGTCATTCTTTTTTTTTTTTTTTACCTTTGGGAATTTCCACCCTCCCAAAAAGTTTAATTCGGGGTGCCTCTGATAGTGTGAGGTTAAAAAATTGTTTACATGCAGTCTTACTCTAATAACTTGACTTAAGATCTGTTAAACCTTAATCGATTACACTTGTAAAAAATGAAGTGAAGAAAGCCGCTACTTTTCTTTTTTGTATTCCTGTGCAAGTGTAACTAATATTCAGCACGAAAAAAAAGACTAACAACACACGAAAATATTCTACATTTAATTGGTTTGAGTTCGGAGTGCCCCTGCTAGTGTGAAGTTCAAAAATTGTTTGCATATAGCTTTACTCTAATAACTTGACCTCCGCTCTGTTAAATCTTAAGAGTACACTTGTTAAGAATCTTCATATAAATACTAACCGATGACCGAATAACTCACGTGTTTCAATAATGAAACTCGCACCACTGCATGATAATTTGATAATATGTTTTGGTAATGTTTAACATGCAGAGAAAGACTTTATTAGGACAAGGCTGAACTCAATCCGGTAACTTAACTTTTTTACTGTCATTTCAGGGGATTAAGAAACGATAAAATGATCAACAATGAACGCTACCTACTGGAGTTAGGGTTACAATTTCAACTATCAAAATATCACCTAACAGATAAAAGCTTCGCTCAAATGTAGAAGAGTAGAAGCAATTTTAACCCGTCATGCCCGTCTAGTAAGGAAAACCGCTACTTGCTTCTTTTTTTTTTTGATATCCTTGTACAAGTGTAACTAATATTCAACACGAAAACATTATTAACAGCCCACGAAAATATTCGACATTTAATTAGTTCATAGAATCCATTTCTGCTGGAGCATTAGGGACTACATCATTAAAAGTGAAGAATCTAACGGAAACTGCAATGAAAAAAGTTTATCAGCAAAACTTTGGAAACTTAGTTTCTTTTCTTCCTGAGTGGATGTTATTTTTCGAACGAGCTGTCACTCAACTTTCTGATTAAAATAGAAAGTATGTAGTTTATGAAAATGTGTCAATTTTTAATAAGGTATTTCCCTTTGAACGAGAAACTTGTATTTACTTAATATTATTCAGTAATTTGTATGCTATGCCTCGGATTATTTTTTACATTAGACTGAGCTCAAATTTCGGAATGCAAGCACAAATGACGTGATTTGGTTTAATACTATCGTAGGCTGATCTGTTTGGCAAAGTTTAATAATTTTAGAAACATTATTTTTATTTAAATATATATAAATGCGTCAATGATATTGCATGGCCGAATACTTACTTTGAAATGTAAAATGTAGGACTCGACCGATTCATCGGCGCCGATGGTTCAACAATTTAGCCATCGGCATCGGCGGCCGATGCTAACTTGCAGGAAACATCGGCCCATCGGCCTTAAAAGCATCGAAAAGCTGATGGAATTGGCCGATGGTTTCGAAAAAAAAAAAGACCTGTGCTGTTTTACTTTTTAATGCAAAGTAAAGGGAGTTATTGTTTTCATACAGAATTGTTTACTTAAACTTCAGTATGAATTTCTGTTTTAGTCACCCCTGAAAGAGTTTTTAATACTGCATTCAGGTACCAAACAAGTTAATTATTGCGTTGTTTCTTGCAGCTGGATGTAAGTATGTATCTCTTATAAATCATAACTTAAAAATGGTAAGCTGTAGAAGGTTAAAATTTCGCACATTGGGGTGTGCGTACGTTCCAGTTGTGCACTTCCCTTTTTGTTTTCCATCGGGTGTTATAAAAAGCCTATTTACTCATTTTTTATGGCTATTAATTACTTATTTCAATACAAAACTAATATAGCGTCTCAGACTGACGATCATTTGGTGATATATTGCCGAATTGGAGACTATGGAAACAAATATGAGATGGCGAAACCGGTTTTGGTGTCATTTTGTTAGATTCCCGTTGAACCAACGGTAATTTTTAGAACACTTGCGTGCCCCCTCCCCCTCCCTGTATTTCTGAAATTAAACTCTAGTTGCACTTCCGAGTTGTTTAAAATTAACACCATTCATAAAATTAGAGATTTTTTTTCAAGCTTAATCTATTGTTTAGGAAGAATTAGACTTTAGAACTTTTTCTTCGGAAGTGTTGAAGTCGACTCAGATATTCTTCCGAGGCATTGGTGGTAGCGGTTCTGTACTAAACACATGAGGTCGAAGTTGGGAACGAAGTTTAATGTTGTGAGTTACTCCAAAATCAGCGGGTGACTCCCCCCCCCCCCCCCCGCCCCTCTCTCGTCGTTTCAAGCACTTCTTAAATATTTAGCGATTATTTATTTTGCTCAAGTAATGTCATTTTGCTTATTTCTCATTCTTGTTTCACCTTTATTTCGTAATGCTCCATCTTTTTTGCATCATTTATAGCGATCGATTTTTTTTCAAATGTAAGTAACTATTTTCATGTATTTTTACAAAATAAATGAACAAGTTAGTTTTGTTTTCATCATATTTTTAATTATATATTATTGAAAACTAATCCTTGAAAAGTTTCAAGGATTTTCTGCTAAGCAATTTCTTAAATTTCAGCAAATTATTGTTAAATTGAAAAATTTAATTTGAACTTGTTTGTAGTGCTTCATAAAAGATTTTAAACAGTCAAATTGTTCAATATTATGTGTGCAAACATCAGATCAAGTAGTATATGTTTTCAGTTATTATTAACTTGGAGTAAATTTCGAGTTTGTTTATTTTAGCTGCGTTTTAAGAACCTCACTCTTTTCATGGCTATTTTTTTTTCAGAAAAAATTATGTCACTGTTATAGCTTTTATGAAAAATGCAATTTTCGATTAATAAATTTTAAATAAGTATAAAAATATTCCTATTATGATTTAAAATTGTAATTTATCTGTTACATTTTTTGTTTAATTTCATGACTAAACAATGTCTACGTGCAATCTTTCCACTTTAATTGCGTAATCTGTTGACGGTTTCATATTTGTATTCTTAAATTTTTTTTGAATGATTAAACAACATAATTTAAAGTTTTTTAACTATGTATAGTGTACATAATTTATACATTATTAAAATATTGCTGAAATCTTACTTATATGATCAGTTAAAAAAAAAAAAAAACAAATCAGTTGGTTATTAAACAGTGTCTTTGTTTTTCCCTTTTTTTTTGGCTGTTGTTCTTTTTCTATCATCATACAACAGTTAAAAAAGAGAAGCATAACTACATCCTATATAGATTGTACGTAGTACGATCCAAAATTTCGGGGACAAGCTGTATAAAACTTTACCCAGAATAGTTCACATTACCGAAGAACATTCACCTTCAAAGGGTCACCTTGAGGGACTATGTACTTCTGCCAGTGTTCATATAACTTTTGGAAACACTCCTGGAAGCCTTTTTCGCAACCTACTATGAAGCAGCTTTATCTTCTCCTGACGGAAGAAAGCGGCGTCCATGCCAATTGTTTTTTTTTTTTTTTTTTTTGCTAGGAACAGGTAAGAGTCACACGGAGCTAAGTCTGACGAAACGTTATGCTATTTGTCATATCAAAGCATTGATCAATCAAACCGTGTATCTTTTACATGAAAGTCGCCTTCTTCCCCACGATGAAGTTAAAGCAGCAGCGCAAGACGCCTTAGAGGAGGTTGCGATAAATGTCTTCCAGGAGTCCTTCTAAAAGCTATACGAACGTTGGAAGAAGTGCATAATCGTTCAAGGTGACTATTTTATAGATGTGCTTCGGTAATGTGAACTATTCAGGGTAAGGTTTTATACAACTTGTCCTCGAACTTTTACATCATACTACTTACGTATGAGTTTTCAACTTACTATTTCATAACGTTTTTGAGTGACGCAAGTTTACGTGCATGAAGACATGACGAGAGAAGTTGCGATAAATAACTGAGGAGGTGTTCAAAATGGATATTTTGGTCATCTATGTGTTCTTAGGTACATATGCGTGTACAGATGTGACGAAAACACTTGTGAAGTTTGAATTGGGTGATCGTAAAATAGAAATTAGGTCGAAATTTGACTTTTTTTTTTTTTTTTGATTACAAGTCCTTATCCGTAGAGAAGAAGTAAAGTGAAATGAATAAAATGATCCTTTAAATCCCTGACAATCTCGTCAATTTATTTCCGTTAGATTTTTTTTTTTTTTTGCCATCGGCCATCGTCCATTGGCAATCGGCCATTTGGAGAAAAACAATCGGCAATCGGCCATCGGCCATCTTCGAACAATCGGCCAACAATCGGCATCGGCCCATCGGCCAAAAAATGCCATCGGTCGAGCCCTAGTAAAATGCATATACATGTGAATGCTTTGAAGATTTTCCAAAAACGTAATGTAAGACAAGAAATAATTCGGCTATAATAGAGTTGGGCTATGGCCTTGACAGCTTTTTTTTTAACCCTTTTGAGGGAGTACAGTGAAAAAAGGACTCGTTTTTGACACGTATATCAGTTAGAATATTATTGTAAAACTACAATTTAAGTAACCCATCTGAACTCAACATCTATGACTATAATCCCAAAAAAAAGGGTAAAAAACATTGTCAAGATCATAGCTTAACTTATCAAAGCGACACTATTTTGACTTCCAAAAGGTAAGCAATGATCGGTAAATGCATCGCTCACTCTACCTGAACATTAAATTGCATCTTTCTACATCATGTCCATGGGGGATGGTAAGAAAAAAGGGTAGGTAAGGGCTAAAAGTTAAGACAGAAAAGGGGACCAGGCGAATAAGGATCTGGCATGAGAAGTGAGATAAACTTTATTTTTTATTGTTCTCTTCACAAAACTTCAAGAGGGGCGGCAGTATGATTCTGCAAAAAATAGCACTGTAAAAAATGTGTTTGTGAGGGGGAGGGAGGGGGAGATTTATTTATCATTCTTTCAATAAGAGCTTGACAATCTGGTACGTTACGTAGTTCGTATATTGCCAATTCGGATTGGCTTCCGGAAATTAAGTTTTCTTTCTGTAATTACCTTTTGACTGTGAGTATATCAGCAATTCTCTAAAAAGATACAGTTTATTATCCCCATTGAGCTATAACACTAAGACGAGAGAGAACTTCCCATTCTTTTACACTGAGGCTCACGGTCTGAATTTCGAGCGAGTATGGCAAAACCAATTGCATGATAAAACATCTTGTTTAATGGCAAAAGACCGCTTCTTTTGCCACAACGATTTGAACATATAAAGAATTTAAAAATTGCATGGCAAAAGTCTTTACAGGATAACACTTGAGTTTAAATGTTAAAAGTGCGATTCTTTTGCCATACTCGCTTGGGCAAAAAACGGACCAATTAGTTCGCTCTCCTCTTAGTGTTACAGCTCAATGATTGTCCAAGGCTCATGCGAACCTTAGAAAGGCCTTTTTTTATCTATTATTATTATTATTATTTATTCATCACTTTTACAAAATAACTGACATTTAACAGTTCTAAATAATACTTATTTATGGGGGGGTTAGTTATTATGTATATACTAGAAAATCACCCGTCAAGGTATGATGGGTGAAAATTGTTTCTACATTTCAACGAAGCAATTGTCTGTTTGGTGATAGTTAAATAGCTGGAATTTTAGCCCTAACTCCAGTGGATCAGCCCTAAACTCCAGTAGATAGCGTTCATTGTTGTCAACTTTTTCGTTTCCTGATTCTCCTAAAATCAGTGTTACCAGTTAAATTATTAAGGTACCAGATCCAGTTCAGGCTCGCCAAAATGAAGCAGTATTTTGCATTTCAAACGTTACCAAAACTATCAAATTATCATGACGTGGAGTTAGTTTCATTGTTCATTGTTGTTGACGTCATGAGCGTTTCTCGATCATATATATATATATATATATATATATATATATATATATATATATATCCTGCTAAAGTATGTCTTTTTGTCTTTTTATGCCGCTGATTACTCTATTAGCAGAAACCGTGGTAATCTGCAAATCTGCAAACAAAATTTTCGAAAAAGAGTATCTTCTTTAAGGCGCCGTATTTGAATAAATGTAGTAATGGATAACTGATTTGCTCTTCTTCCTTTAAGTAGTGAAGGAAATTGCCTTAAAAAAATCTTCTCTCGAAAGAAATAGATACCTTAGAAGGATATTCAAATTAAATGAATAGCAATAAAAGTGTGTTTTAGAACATTTCGATGTTAACTTCGAGCCGACTAATTTCTTAATTACACAGTTGCATTTAGTTCTTACATTTTACAACTCCTATTAACAATATATATATATATATATATATATATATATATATATATATATACATAATAAACATATCCATTGTTAAGTGAGATTTTATCCTTTTCAATTAAGACTTATTCATGCTATTTATTTCGAGAGTAGCAATATAATCTGACTATTTATTTCAGCCTAAGACTTTGATTTTGCTTTAAGCTAATTGGTTTTAGAATTTATTCAATGTTTGCAAATTCACTCTTGATTTCTCCATGAGTCATATAATAGACACAGATAATTACACTAAATAGTTATTTCCTCTTATCCGTATGATCTGAAGGATTAGCGATACGCTTTTGATTTCATGCATTTATATTCATTATGTGACTTTTATCAATTTATCAAAATATTTAGAAAATTTCAATCGTCACGTTTCCGAAATTTCCAGTCTTTACTTAAGCCCACTGAGGTACTGGTTGACGATATAAGGACTCCGAGGGTCGGATAGAGGACATGATACTGCATATGCTACAAATCTGCTCACGAACTGCACACAGGAGTGACCAAAAACAAAAATAACGATTTATCAGTGCCTTGATTTTTTTCCGATTGGAATTTTTCTTCCATTGTAGTTGAAGTATGAATTTTTGGTAAATTTTTGATATTATAAACTCTGGTTTAATACGTTTTCATACTGCCATAAAGAGTGTTTTTACGGAATTTTCGGTAACGTTTTTGACGTTATAAACTCTGGTTTAATATGTTTTCATATTGACAGTTAAGAATATTTCTTTTTTTTTTGTTTGATAGTCCTTCGAGGTGTTTTTTCAGAGTTGGCCTTATTTGGGATCCCTGTTCTCAAGAAGGTCAAATTACCACGTCTGTTATACTGCTGCCAAACACAAAATAAAAATTTATTTTTCACATAGAATGATTTTTTTCACGATAATTTGATGAATGAACTGAGATTAATTTATAAATTATATTAATTCATAAATGAGCGAGGTATAAGGTTCTGAACCTGAGATTGGTTTTACTTAGCTCACCTACCTTAAAAGGAATGCGATTAACATGATTTAAAACACTCAGAGCAATTTAATCTCTGCTGCTCAGGATGTAGATAGATTGCTCTTGGGCTGTTAATTCGTGTTCCGAAGATGTTGCAGGCCATTTGCGTGCAAAATACCACTTGATTGTCAGAAAAAATGCATTGTATGCAACTTATCGGTAAAACAGAAATAAACAGAATTTGAGCTTATAAAAAATCGATAAGAAATTGCGTTTCTTGGTAGAAAATCGTTTTTAGGAGAGGGAATGGTTTCCGCAGATAGCCAGAAATGTTGACCATCTTCGAGGAATGAAGTCAATCAGAGACTAATAATGAGAATCAAGAGTTTCCCCTTTTCTATTATACTCAAACAGAAGTAATTACAAATTTTTAGGGTGGCCAGTATCTCGTCGGCTGTCATGTTACAAACATGTTCTGTTGAGGAAATTGAATTAATACCTTTCTGCTTGAAAAGCAATGTTGTGATCATGTCCAGAGGTGTTCATGATGTGGTTATATCCAGTTCTTGCATGCTAAGTGTTTAACTTGTGAGATTCGTTGATATAAAAGAAAACCGTTTATTAGCTTAGCGCGGTTAGGATTGCAATAATCGTCCATTA
Organism: Uloborus diversus; assembly: GCF_026930045.1. Classification (NCBI taxonomy): domain Eukaryota; kingdom Metazoa; phylum Arthropoda; class Arachnida; order Araneae; family Uloboridae; genus Uloborus; species Uloborus diversus. The sequence goes on from NC_072737.1 coordinate 38,962,364, forward strand.
ACAGGAAATCATCGCCAATTACTGCATGGCAAAGAGCTACAATAGGTCTGCAGATCCATATATGCGTCAAAGACCTGTCAGGCCTCTATATCGAATGATGGGAAGATTGGTTAAGCATCAGTTAAAATGCTAGCGTAGAACCTCTCCGCCAAGTCTGATACTTCATTGCCCGAATGCAGTTTTTTTTCTTTTTTTTTTCTAGTTTCTCGCTCTCTCCATATGAAAATACGCATATTCAGCATGGGCCAATAAAAAAAAGAAACACGTGTGAATAAATGGCCATTGATTCATTTATTTCGTCTCAAGTTCACATGCTGTATTTTGGGGAACCCCAAAGTCAAATTTCGGGAAAGGAGGAAATTCCTGACTTACCGATTGAGATTCACAATCTTAGTAAATGATGTCGTACAAGATGTGCATCAAAATATCAAAGTTGGGTTGGACGAGCCACTATGTATACCATTAGTTAACTTGTTCGTGTCTATTTGAAGCCACATCTTTTCGAGAAATATTGGAAGTTAAGAGTCGAATAGTGTACTAAAAAATGCAATTTTTTTTTGAGGAACTCATATCGACTGGTATCATCTTTGTATGACTTTAATTAAAACGTCAACTAAAATTATTTTCCTCTTAAAAAATGTTTAGCCACTACGGTCGCCAACGATGAAACTGATAAAAATCGATCTGCGGTTGGTTAATGAGCAATCCCTCGATTGAGGCGAACAGAATTGGCGAGCGTTTGGAGGAGGAATTGGTCAGGAGGTGTAGCACCCTAATAAATAAGTAATTCCTTGTCAGTATGAAATTCGTTTGAGTAAAAATCATTGCTTTAAGATGTATAGTAACCAAGTTTTTTCCTTAAGCTGATAAATCATATAGATTATTCAGCTTTATTTATTTGGTAGGATTTTCTGAGTTTTTGCAATTTGTTTCATTGTGTGTTTTGACAAACATAAACTTACATACAAACTTTAGAATAGAAGTTAATGTGTATTCTTCTTCGATGGCCACATTCTGTAGTGTATGAAAACAAATAACCTTTAGTGGCTTTGTTTTCCAAAGAGTAGCTGTTTTACATGTGTTACTTTTCGAAGAGAAATGTTCGAAAAGATCTCTTGGCAATAAAGGCGTCTAGAATATTTCGCAAATTATCTAGATATTGTTTGGACACTGACCCAGTGGTGACCACTGACATAAATGAATGCGTATAAATGGTATCAATTTAAATTTCAGCAACTTTTGCAATTGATTAAATACAGTTTAAATAAAGCAAAATATTAGCGGTTTTTCACGTTTTCAAGTATAACCCTATTTTTTTTTAAGAAACCACTGCTTCATTTACAAGGCTTGAAAAAGAAGTTGCTTATGGTGGCAAAACATTTGCTTGAATTTTTGTTTGCATGCTTGCACATTTACTCCGTACGATTTAATTAAGTGTAATGAATTTAACTTTGTTCAAGAAGGCTTGTACAGTAATTACAGAAAAAAAGAAAAACAATTCAATAATTTTAGGTATTTAATATAAATTTTATATCTACAAATATATCTCAAAGCAATATCATACCTGACAATATGGCCCTTCAATGTCTTAAAGATTGAAAGTTTTCCTTTAAATTTGAACTCACTCTTTTATATGAGCTTCCTTCACTTTTGTATCTCCTTTGCCAATCATCTCATCCACACATCATTTCATCTTAATATGGATTATTCCTTTAGGATTTTTTCTTGTAGGAAATACTTAGCTTTTTAAGTTTTGCTTCAACTGTTCTATATTTCTTTACTCATTAACCTGCTCTTCCTTTAGTTTCGCCACCAAGTCAATTTCTTTATTAAATTCGTAAATATTTTGGTTGTTTTCCTCCTGCGTATCTCAATTCCACAAATTGAGTCAAATATTTCTCAAAATACATTTATTTCTTACACATTTTAAAGCACGTGCATCGATTTTGTCTAAATTCCAGGTTTCCAACAATTTATTACAAAATATAAAAGAGAAAAGAAAAAAAGCAGAAAAGAAAATATTTTTTCATCTTATAATAAAAAAACTGATTCTTTAATAAGCAGAAATTTATCTATTTTTCTACTTTCAGTTATTCTAGACGTTATATTGGCTAAATCACAGTTTAGAATACCCTTTAGTATTATTCATTAATATTTTTTCTCAGCCCTTTTGTCTGAAAATATTCGTTACAGTTTGCTTGAAAACTTGGTCCCAATTATTAGCTACATTTAAGTCCTTTTGCTCTTACAAATACATTCAAAGCCTTTTTTTTTTTTTTTTTTTTGACAAATTGTATTTAGTGACATTTTAATTCTTTTTCCTAATGTAGTTTCAGTCAAAAGTATAATTTTTACCAAAAATCTTTTTCAATTCATTTTCAAATGTTTTAATAAAACTTGTAAACATGTGTTCTATGTTTTATGATTTTTATCAAAAATTCCAAAAATGATGTAAAATATTTTTTTAAAAACATTTTGGAATTAAAGAACCACTAAAATAGCTTACCCAACCCCTGCACCAAAATACTTTCACCTTGGTCATAGTTAAGAAACTGTCTATATGTTCGAAATAAATTCTTTCAGAGCTCAACAAAGCCTTTTTTGTATGATTTTTAGTAAATGTGCTACGTTTATATTTTAAAAACAGACCATAAGGGAAGGCTGCCGTCAATGAACCACACAACAGTTTTCGACTTTTTTTAGAACGGAGATCCAATTCAAATTTCACGTTAATTATAGGAGGGTCAATTTCTCAGTATATCTCTTCCTTTAATGATAATATTAACTTTCATGATAAATATACACAATAAAGAATGAAAATTAAAGATAAATATTTTAGCATGTGGTCCATTCATTGCTGTGGATAGACCATCGAGTTTCCATCGATGCACCACATTCTCAAACTAAAAAAATCAATGAGTAACTTGCAAATATTTATATAACAGATGATCAATAAACACAGCACAAAGCCGTTGTCATCACACTTAGATCACCACCTGATATTTTTCCAACCAGTACTACACTGTTCTTAGCTAATATCTTTTAAACCTCCTTTGAATTGTTGGGAATTTTGTTAAATCGAGTGTGAAAATTTTCGTTCGACGCAAGATTGTACTTCCTCTCTAAAATGTCAGAGACCTTATTAACCATTTTTTTACTGAAACCAGAAGCTTAAGTCTCAAACTACCAGAGCACATAGTATGTACTAACAGACTTTTTGTCTTAATTAAATCTGTGGGACATGTTATTTTTCTCAGCCTCTTAAAAGACCAATTACCCCAATTTTTTTGGAAGTAATCCCGAATAGTCTTTTCTGGTTTCAAACTATGATTCACTAATCATATTCCTATTTCGGAGGACTTATCTCCTAAATTTATAATAAGTGACTAAGGTAACAATAAACCAGTTTTTATCTTCCATGCTACTGTTTAAAGATGCTTTCAGGACTCTATAATGTCGGCAGACTTCGCTAAGGTTCATGTCACCATTTCTGTAAGCTACTGTAGCACGTTACATGCTCTCACTTGTCTGCTGGCCATACTTTACTAATATTTACATTTTTCTAGAACAGCAAAAGTATTTGAAATTGTATTTTTATATTTAACTTTTAAATCAATTTTGTAAAAATTATGAGTTGAAATTATAATAAAGTAAAAGCGTTCTTATGAATTATTGAGATTTTTTTTTTCATTATCATATTTATTTTAAAACGATTGAGCAGTTTTCATAGGTAATTGAGCTGAAGTTAAAACCCTATTTTGAGATTTTAAAAGAATGAACCACTTTGTCAGGTGGTACATTCTGTGTAAACACCTAGCGGTCCAATGATAGCAACTGCGTCATTTTGAATACTGAAATATGTGTTACTACTGTGACGAATCATGATGAAACATAAAGTATGGGGAAATGTATTTGAAAAGCAATCTTTTAAGTCGATGTTTACGTTTAATTGGTCAGTCATGTTCAAAACATGTTATAAATAAATGAAAATCTCAATAATTAGTAAGATAATGGTAGAAATATTTTCTGACTGATTAACAATATGATGAAATAATTTTAGCTACTTGACGAGTCTACAGTAGACTGTTTTCAGAAAAAGAAAGGTACTAAAACTGATTACGCGTCTGCACTAACTCTGGTACGGGAAATATCTTTGTGGTCTAGTCATGGAACCGGTTCATTGACGGCAACCTTCCCCTAACTAGTTAAATAATTCCGTTATAATTTTAACATTTTGTTATATTATCTAGCAAACAGAGACAAAGTTTGCCATGTTTTACAATAATCGCTAGCTAATATTTAGACTTGTCATTTTTTTAGGTAGCAAATATAACATAAAAACTCATTTCGGGGAAAATGTATTTTACGTTTAAATTTTTGGCTTTTTGCCCTGTCTGCTTCAAATGAATGTAGAAGCAAGAATTGACCTGTTTTGTAAACAAACGATAAAACCTATAAATTCATAAATCGAAATTGTAAAAATTTGTCAAAAATTGGCCATTTTAGCGCTTCTGTATAGAGTCAATTCCCGCTACAACGCGATTCGACTTACGCGAAATAGCTATAACGCGAGTTTTTCAGGAGCAACGCATTTTTAGCTAAAGCGAATTTCTCGCTCTCAACACGAAAATATTTGGAAATGAATCGTGATTCTAAAGAGTTCGGCTATGTTATTGACTTCTAAACATTGACTTTGTGAATTTACTTTCATCCTTTTAACATCACTGAAGTTCCCACACACCGAAGTATAAATATAGCTTCCATAGTGTGTATAGATCACCACTCTTTATTTTTCTTTTATTTATTCTAAATATGAAAGGTGATGAAATATTGTGGCACCTAGACACGCTGTTTTATCTAAAGTTTGAAATTGGAAACAAAAGGCGAAAGTTTGCGACAATTTAATAAAAGGTAAAGATTCTTGATACGCTTGAACAACTAGAAAGTGGGTCGAAGGTAGCACGACAATTAGGTATGGAGTGAATCTTTAATGCGTACAATTAAAAGTGAAGAGAAAGGCAATCCGTATATATAAGTACAGACCTTAGTTTTAATATTAAGCTCGCAGAGTAGTGTTTAAGCAGAATGCAAACAGTATGAAACTGGAATCTGCTCTTGTATTGTAAATTATAGACCTTGAAAAAGGGATGTTACCATAGATCTAAATGTTAAAAAAGTCTGCTGTATTTAAAAATTTATTAGAAATAGGATCAGAGATCGCGTAGAATAAATCATCGTCTTCAATTTTTAAGTCATAAATATAACTTATTGTATCTACTGTATTGTATTTTTACAGGGCAGTGCTTTATTAGTACTACATACTGTACGTACCGTTCTGTTTCATTTTTATGTCTCTATCTCCCGTTGATCATTGATTTTGTGCATCGTAACAGTATTTTAAGTTGAATAATGCAGCTTTTTTGAAAAAAATAAGGGTTTAAAATTCAGTTCTTTATGTAAGAAAGATAAATATATAGCTAAAAAATGGTCTAAAACAGTTTAAAAGATGTTTAAAAATGTCTAAAATGATTGGGCATGTTAATAAAAAATCATATACACAGCACTTTTCCACAACGCGAAATTTCGACTTACGCGAGGAGTCTTGGAACGCATCCCTCGCGTAAGTCGAGATCCGATGGTACCTTAATATTGAAAGTGTTGATTTTATTACTATGATATCCTATTGCAACGAACTTAAAAGAAATGTAAATTTCATTCGTTGTAATGAAGTAAAAAATGTTATGGAAATCAAATCGGGACATAAAGCTTATTTCTTTGAAGCGGATAACTCGTTGCATTGGTTTTCGTCATAACGAGATTTCACTGCACTTAATTAAAACATATTTGCGAAATTTCAGTGAAATGTGTTGTAATTTTATTTGTTACATTCTTACACTTTTTTCCCTTCTTCTGATCTTGCCCCCTTCTTATGATTTATACATTTTTAAAACTTCTAATAACATCGTAAAGCCCTACTATAACCGATCTTGCTTTTTCTTCTCTGTTTTGACGGTAATCCGCTCTGTCTCTCTTATTTTTTGGCTTACTAATTCTTGAGGCAATCCTTTATGAGTTCAAAGTGTCGCCTGTTCATTTATCCTAGGAAGAAAATGTCCTTTGTTATATTTTTTTTTTTTTTTTTTAAGAAAGTAACACCATCAAAGAAGACTTAATTTATGGTAACATAACGCTTAAAACAGAAAAATCAGTTTAGATAATTTGAAGAATGACGTTAATATCAAAAAATAAAACGAACTTGAACGTAGGGTTTTAAAAGGATAAAATGTTTGTACGTTGAACCCCAAAAATATTTCTGAGGTTACAGCCATTTCGATCAAAATACGTTTTTTTTTTTCAAAATGTCAGCCAGGACATCTCATTTTTCTTGTTTGTATGGACAGTTTTTCAGTTAAAGTTTTCTTGATTCTACTGGTGATTTTGTAATTTACAAGATGTTATAGTTTGGAAAATGAAGACATAAAAGTCTGCTTAGTTAGAGTTTGAAAGCTTGATTGTCACAGTTAGGGTTCGACAGTTCCCAGGTGCCTGATGGGTCGGGAGATTTAAGATATATTTTGGCGAGTAGTTCTTTCAGAAAAAGAATCTTTTCGAAGCCATGTTACACTGAAGAGATAGTTTGACTGAGAAGTAAGTTGTCTGGCCCCTTAAATTTTCTCCTGGCTCCTAAGATTTTATACTATTTTTTGGTATTCGGCCATAGATCTCTCTAACTATATCTGCCTGCGAGAGGTTTGCAACGATGCAATTTCTGTTGTATGGAATATAAGTCTGATTTTCCAATAGTACTAGACCAATTTTCTGCAGTTGAGATCTCAGGTGCTTGGTGGAACTAGACCTTTAAGTATCAACGCAACTACCGCAATATCCTCTCAGTTTCAAAAGTGACCCAGAGTTGAAATATCACCTGACAAGGACATTTGAACTTCTACCTGTCGTCCTTAGAAGAATGAAGCAGCCGAAAGACTTGACGCTTTCTCCTTCAGCTCTTAGCGAGGAGATCGGCTCTTCAATTACTCTGCTATATTAAGCACGGATTGGGAATACGTAACTGAAATCAATGTGAGAAATTGATGATAGATTTAAAAGAACCTGCTACGGTAGGGTTGACCGGGTCACGTTCACGCAGTGACCTTTTTTCAAAACGAATTATAACTGGAGAGCCAACAGTCATAACAGATTGATACTGCTCACTAACAAATATTCTCACATGTTTTTGAGCATCAGTCGAGCTTCGGTCTAGCATGCAGAAAGAATAATCTGTTCTTTACCAAGATGAGTAAATTTTGTGTAGTACGTTTTGAAGCTTATTGTGATAAATAATATTTAGTTAAAAAGTAAAACACACATAAAAATTAGCAGAATTTTATTTTTTTGAGAATTGTATTTGTATGATCTGAAATAATATATATATATATATATATATATATATATATATATATATATATATATATATATATATATATATATATATATATATATATATATAATGATCAAAATTGATATAAAATATTCTACATTTAAACAGCGCAATGTTGCAGCTAAAGTAGTTAAATGTATTGAAAATATAGTAAAGTGTGTAGTTTCACATATACGGGTAGCACAGAAATAAGTGTATGTAACAACGAAGATAAACAACAATAACAACAACAAAAATGAACATGTAACGTTAAAAAATAAACTAGGAACATTGAAAACAAGAATTGATGAAATCATGGGTATTAAACTGCTGCTACGTTTACGAAGAGCTGGAGCAGCTGGTATATTAAATATTCTGCAAGGTTTCTGTGCGGGTCAGTATCATACATGCAGCAAAATTGATTAGAAGTAAAAGTATATGTATTTGAATTAACGAACTAATATGTGTAGCTACTTATAAGGCAGGAAAATTATCAAACGTTATATATGCTTATTTTTTGTATATATGCAATAATTTTTATAAATGTAAATAGTATGCTTATTAGTAATATGCTGTCATGTATTACCAACCCCCCAGCTCTGACCTGCAAAATAAAAAGAAAAAATTACATACCACATGATTTCAAACATTTCGTCGACAACAATGTCTATGTCTAGGTATCCATTTGCCAGAGACGAAAATCCGATGCCACGCCAATCGAACAGGTCGCTGGGGCAGGGCATCCAAAAAGCACCTTCCTGTCGAAAGGATTTCAGCACTCTTTATCATCAAAGTTACCCAGTTACACTGTTGCCAAATCGCAGTTGTTTGGGTGGAAACTAAATCTGTCCTTGTTGAAGAAAAGATTTCTTGAACAAATTAAGATAATAAAATGTGAAATTGGCAGGATAAAAATTGTAATAGTAGAGATTTGCAGCAAATTTGAAGATTTGTTTATTAAATTGAGAATTGTTGCTACAAATTTTAAAGAATCTGCTTAGCTGTCCAATTATAATATTAATGAAGATCTTTTTATGTAAATTACTGTACCAATGTGGCATTCTTTTTGTGTAAAAATTGAAGTTATCTTTTTTATCATAGATATCTGTAATAAGGTTAGAGTCAACAATTTTGAAAGAAATGTCCAGAAAATCAGCAGACAGAAAGTTGTCATTGGCTTTATTGAGCTGTAGATTTTGTGGATAAATTAAAGGGAAAATGTCCTCCATACTTTTGTTGAAGATAAGGATGTCATCTATATACCTGAAAATATCATGTTTTTTATTATACTGTACTGTGTATTTAAATTCATAGAAAAAGAGATACAGATTAGCAGCTGTGCTGGAATAGTTGGTGCCCATGCCAATTCCATGTATTTGTTTAAAAATAAAGTTGTTGAAAGTCACAAAATTGTTAAAGAAACAGAAATGACAAAGACTATTGAAAAAGTTCCTGTCGATGCCCAATTCCTCACCAATTCAAAATATGTCAAAAAGTTTTAACAAAGTTGTATATAAATCTTCGATGGGAATGTTGCAGAACAGATTCTCAAAGTCAAATGTGTAAATTGATTTAGGTGTGCGTTGTAGATTTTTAATGATTTCGAAACTGTTGTCAATGCACCAAAAATAGCTCGTATGCATAAATTTGACCTTCAGAAAATCATAAATTTTTTTCAAAATAAACTGTAATTTGATGTTGATATTTTTTCCAAAACTTTTTGTAGTAGAACAAATGAAACGAAATTTAACTGGTGATTTGTGGAATTTGGGCGTCATAAATATGAAAGGCAGATTTTGACAATTTGAAATTGTAAAACTGTATGAAAAATTCGATTTGCAAAGTTTATTGTATGCAATAAACTGTTTAATAATCACGTCTGTAGAAAGATTCGATTTTTCGTAATAAAGAGACGAGTTAAGTTCTTGTAAGACTTGTTTAACGTAGAAATGTTTGCAAATGATGCCATAATTATTGGCAGCTTTATCAATTGGAACAAAGACAAAGAATTTTTTTAAATTGTTGATATATTCGATTTCATCTTTTTTCAAATTTTGATATTGGTGTTCTGCGTTGTTAATTTGTTTAGCTAAAAAAGTTTTAAATTCAATGGTTAATAGATCTTTCCATTCTTGGAATGCTTCAAAAGGTATTGCGTGCGAGTATGCAACTTTTTTAATGAATCGAAGAATGTTAACTTTAAAAATGTGAACTGCTTTACTGAATTTGCAAGTGCTGTTGAGTCTAAATTTTGCACCGAGATTCATTAAATATCTGACATTTGTGTTTTTTATAATATGTAAATTACCAGTAATTATTGAAACCGTATCTTTCTAAATATAAATTTGTCAATGAACAATGTAGAGATTTGATCTCTGATCTTATAAATTACAGAATCGGGTTTGAAGTTACAGCTAAAGAAAATATTTATTTCACTATTTCCTTCCAACAGAAAAGTTTCGATAATATTCCATTTCACAAAATTATAAATAAACTGGCAAATTATTTTCCACTAAAAAATAAACAAATCATAACTGCCTTTAAGTATTGCAAGCCTTTTTGCAAAAGCATTTACAACTACCGTGATGTTGCTTTTTCGCATACTGCTGATGATTTTCCATGTTTATGCAATCAGGACAATTTTAGGGAATTTGTCGATGCTGATCACAAGCACGTAATTACTGGTAATTTACATATTATAAAAAACACAAATGTCAGATATTTAATGAATCTCGGTGCAAAATTTAGACTCAACAGCACTTGCAAATTCAGTAAAGCAGTTCACATTTTTAAAGTTAACATTCTTCGATTCATTAAAAAAGTTGCATACTCGCACGCAATACCTTTTGAAGCATTCCAAGAATGGAAAGATCTATTAACCATTGAATTTAAAACTTTTTTAGCTAAACAAATTAACAACGCAGAACACCAATATCAAAATTTGAAAAAAGATGAAATCGAATATATCAACAATTTAAAAAAATTCTTTGTCTTTGTTCCAATTGATAAAGCTGCCAATAATTATGGCATCATTTGCAAACATTTCTACGTTTAAACAAGTCTTACAAGAACTTAACTCGTCTCTTTATTACGAAAAATCGAATCTTTCTACAGACGTGATTATTAAACAGTTTATTGCATACAATAAACTTTGCAAATCGAATTTTTCATACAGTTTTACAATTTCAAATTGTCAAAATCTGCCTTTCATATTTATGACGCCCAAATTCCACAAATCACCAGTTAAATTTCGTTTCATTTGTTCTACTACAAAAAGTTTTGGAAAAAATATCAACATCAAATTACAGTTTATTTTGAAAAAAATTTATGATTTTCTGAAGGTCAAATTTATGCATACGAGCTATTTTTGGTGCATTGACAACAGTTTCGAAATCATTAAAAATCTACAACGCACACCTAAATCAATTTACACATTTGACTTTGAGAATCTGTTCTGCAACATTCCCATCGAAGATTTATATACAACTTTGTTAAAACTTTTTGACATATTTTGCATTGGTGAGGAATTGGGCATCGACAGGAATTTTTTCAATAGTCTTTGTCATTTCTGTTTCTTTAACAATTTTGTGACTTTCAACAACTTTATTTTTAAACAAATACATGGAATTGGCATGGGCACCAACTATTCCAGCACAGCTGCTAATCTGTATCTCTTTTTCTATGAATTTAAATACACAGTACAGTATAATAAAAAACATGATATTTTCAGGTATATAGATGACATCCTTATCTTCAACAAAAGTATGGAGGACATTTTCCCTTTAATTTATCCACAAAATCTACAGCTCAATAAAGCCAATGACAACTTTCTGTCTGCTGATTTTCTGGACATTTCTTTCAAAATTGTTGACTCTAACCTTATTACAGATATCTATGATAAAAAAGATAACTTCAATTTTTACACAAAAAGAATGCCACATTGGTACAGTAATTTACATAAAAAGATCTTCATTAATATTATAATTGGACAGCTAAGCAGATTCTTTAAAATTTGTAGCAACAATTCTCAATTTAATAAACAAATCTTCAAATTTGCTGCAAATCTCTACTATTACAATTTTTATCCTGCCAATTTCACATTTTATTATCTTAATTTGTTCAAGAAATCTTTTCTTCAACAAGGACAGATTTAGTTTCCACCCAAACAACTGCGATTTGGCAACAGTGTAACTGGGTAACTTTGATGATAAAGAGTGCTGAAATCCTTTCGACAGGAAGGTGCTTTTTGGATGCCCTGCCCCAGCGACCTGTTCGATTGGCGTGGCATCGGATTTTCGTCTCTGGCAAATGGATACCTAGACATAGACATTGTTGTCGACGAAATGTTTGAAATCATGTGGTATGTAATTTTTTCTTTTTATTTTGCAGGTCAGAGCTGGGGGGTTGGTAATACATGACAGCATATTACTAATAAGCATACTATTTACATTTATAAAAATTATTGCATATATACAAAAAATAAGCATATATAACGTTTGATAATTTTCCTGCCTTATAAGTAGCTACACATATTAGTTCGTTAATTCAAATACATATACTTTTACTTCTAATCAATTTTGCTGCATGTATGATACTGACCCGCACAGAAACCTTGCAGAATATTTAATATACCAGCTGCTCCAGCTCTTCGTAAACGTAGCAGCAGTTTAATACCCATGATTTCATCAATTCTTGTTTTCAATGTTCCTAGTTTATTTTTTAACGTTACATGTTCATTTTTGTTGTTGTTATTGCTGTTTATCTTCGTTGTTACATACACTTATTTCTGTGCTACCCGTATATGTGAAACTACACACTTTACTATATATATATATATATATATATATATATATATATATATATATATATATATATATATATATATATATATATTGCACGTTGCAACCGAAAAAGTGGTCAACAGTGAACGCTAGTTAATGTTAGCATTTCAACTATCAAAAAGTTATAACAGGCAATTACTTCGTTCAAATGTAGAAGCAATTTTCACCCGTCGTATCTTGGGCGATATTTTAGTTTTTAAATGAAAACCATTTTAGCATAACAATTAAATGCCCTATAGCATACTTTTCCTTGCTAGAAAACTTTCAGTCCAGAAACATTTATTATATATAGTATTATTTTTACAACTTTGCTTCAACTTGCTTTGAAGATAGTGTAAACTTTTAGTAGTTATATATGAATCCTAATAAGTTTCCAAAAACAACTTTGCTGATCGAAAGTCAATGCGTGTAAAATTTTTCAGTAAAACAAAGAGAAAAAAGAACTGCTTTATTAAAACACAATTTGGAATATTTAGAACAACTTTATACTAGTACTGCACAATTTATCGTTTTTGGTACCATGTATGTATTTTTGTATTATTTGCTTCATTTCTTGCAAAACAACCTTATTTATACGATCAAAACACAAGATAAACACTACTCAAAATTGTCAACTAGCACATTATTGATTTTAGTTAGAACAGCAAATGAGCAAGTGCGGAGAGTAAACTTCCTGAAATAGAGGGAAGACAAGCGCTAAATATCTATCGCTAAAGATTGCGTGACCTATATCCTGGCCTCAGCTGGTCAAACAGAGAAAATGTGAGTTTTATCACAAAACTAAAACAAATTCTTTCTTTTAGAATTGGGAAAGACATTAGTATCTGACTTACAAGAACCACAATGTTTTAAGCACAAGTGAGAAAGCTAAAAAAGTTTCGATAGTAATAAAAACAACATTATACAACCGGTTTTCGTAAAATAATTCTGGGTTTCCTGTTTTAAGTTGATGGTGCATTAGTTTTAAATTGCCTAAAAAGGAAAAAAATGTATTTATGTGTATACACATTATTGCACACATTTTAAATTATGGTATTCAAAAAATATGTATGTCGCTTTTGTTTCCTGTGTACTCTCCACATTGCGTGGTAAACCATCATAAATTGGACATAGAATTTTGAAATGTTACGCATATTTTGTAAATACGGTTGATTTTCGGAATGAGCAACTGAAATGTCAACACTAACATGCCTTGTAAATTGACGTATTGTCCACAATGGTTTTCAGTGTCATTACATTAATACCACATTTTAAAAATTGTTGGAATAGAACTTGATATCCTCCATTTATACGTACTGCAGCGTGTCCAAGATCGTTTCTTGAATCGAAACAACTGTGATATTTCAGTAAAATCCAAAGCGAAACATACTTGGTACATTTACTATATAAATTAGTGACCACTAGGGTGTCTCGGGGATAGCTTTGTAGCAATAGAGAGCGATACGCCATCGCGCTTAGCAGGAAGGGACATCCTAAACTCTGAATTCTTTAACCTGATATATACAGAGTCTGTATAAAAAGTAATGAGACTGAACTATGCTCTCAGAATTTATTGCAGATATTAATAGTCACACCTAAAATTCTTCAAAATAAGACCTTTGGCCTAGCATACGCTTACTCCAGCGAGTCTCCTAAGCTCTGAAGTCTGATTTGTAGCCTGCTTCCAGAATGTCCTTTAAAAGCCTTGTACTAGCGCTTTCACGGAATCCAAAGTTCCATGGTGATGCCCTTTTAGGAATGTTTTCATCTTCGGAAATAGAAAGAAATCTGCTGGAGGCGAAATAGTGGCTGTTCGCGGGCTGGGAACGCGTAGAGATACGGCTATTGACCAGGAAGTCTTGGAGGATGACGCAGCTGTTTCCAGCATTTCTCAAGTTTTCAGCGATGGTGCTGTGAACTGTCATTTTATGAAGTCCTACTTTATCTGCAATCATCCCCACACTTAACCAGCAGTACGAACTTAGCACAATACGCACACATTTGCGTCCGTTCTGCTGGTGTACGGACACCCTTTTTGAAATTCATCTTCGACGTTCTCCAGGCCACCTTTAGAACAATTGTGCCACCGAAATAGACGCGCCTTTAACAGACAATTATCTCCGAACACTTGCTAAAAACATCTCTAAAGTCTCTGAAGCCGATATACCATGTTCCACACACAACTTAATCACGTAACGCTGCTCAAATGCTCTCTGCGCTTTGGAGTTGGAACCGGCTTTTGCAACAGAGGTACACTATAACGACGATGCTGTCCGAACAAAGACTCCCAGGCGACTGCGGAGCGTAGTGAGTCGCACCAGTAACCCCCACGATCGACCTAACTGATTAGTGCGCTCTTGGGAAGAACAGTCGCATCAGGAAAAAATTGAGTCTTATTATTTTTTATACAGACCCTGTATATCTTTGAAAACTCCACTAGACGAGTCAGCACGAAATCATAGCTTCACAAACACATTTAGCAAAATGGTAAAACTAATTTAAATATGAAATCCAAATAATGCCACGTAGTTTTTCGTCACGCATTGCACATCAACCAACGATTGAAACATTGGAAAACAACGTGCCACCCCAGGGACCCATCACTCGTGCCTACAACATATAACTAGAATGTAACCACTCGATTTTACTCGGACTACTCAAGCACTTTTCTCCCGCTATGCAACTGAAGACGATAATGGTATGCCGTCACTTACTAAAAGATTGGGTGAAGGAAGAAAGTAAAAATTGCGCTTGTTTTTATGGGTACTATGATCTTTCCCAGAGAGAGGGATAAGTCCACTATCACGCATAGAAGAAATCGTGCCATAGTAGCGTAAAGCGAATATCGTTGCATAAGTGCAACAGTAAGACATTAACGCCTCAGATTTTTCTCTTCGTTGCTCTGAGGCGACGATACATGAACTCCTTATTTCAATGCTTGTGTGTGCTTCTGAAAGGTTTAAAATGACATTTTTATCAAAATTTTAATTTACAAGGGGAAGAAGTATCTGGACTTTAGTTCAATCAAACCTACACTGGAAGCGTCGAAATTATGAGATTGGGATCTGTGAACCGTCACAATGCTGCTAAGTTAGTAGGTTTGCTCCAAAGATGATATACTCAAAAAGTATGAGTGAGCTTAACCGAAATTTAGGGCATTTTTTTAAGTATAAAAGGGCATGGGATTACACCTGCTTTCTTGATTCTGGATTACTTAATTGTGCTTTGGTGTTAAGATATTTTTGAGCGGCAATCCACCATCCACGAAGAGGGAGTGTCTGTTACTCTCCTTTTTGAGCAATCACGATTGCTTATTGTTCTCACTTGACACTTCTGAATTCCTATGATTTTATTTTCCCCCCGCCACCATCGACCGGCCGCTCAAGATGCTGCTCCTTCAGCGAAAACCGTCTCCAGGTTACGTCTCTTACTTGCCTACACTTACACATACAGCTACACCTACACACACACGCATACATACAGACACCTACACATACACACAACTACCCACACACACAAACACACATGCCTACACACACATACACATACCCCCCACACACACAAGCAAACATACTCCACACACACACACACACAGAAACATACCCCCCCCCCACCACCATACACAAACACACACGCCTACATATACACACATACTCGTGATTGCGAAAAACATAATTTGAATTCAAGACGTCAAAGTTTAAATTTTTTTCAACAAGTGTTAATAATTAATGTATCGGTAAAAATTATCTAATCATCTAGTTAGAAGGATCATAGCATAGCAAAAAAAAAGCATGCAGTTCAATATACTGTATAAGTATAGTTAAGCTTTCATTTTGCGTAGGTTATGGAGTTGTGATAAGACTACGTACACGGCATAAAAAAAGTATTGAGCACATTCCCAATCTGTGGTAAACTAGGATTAGGAAACAAAATTATGTTCTTTCCGGCGCAAAAACTTTCCTGGTAATTTCCAACCCATCAGTAATCACTAGATATATTGTTTCATTTTGACACAACCATCATTTTGGAAGGGGAGCTAATTCCAGGATATAGAGCACTTTCAAGAAGACACAGCTGGGGCTGAACGCAGACTGAGTGAGAGACTCGGACTGGGTTCTGGTGTGTTGCTTCTGAATCGAAGAGAAAGTCAGAAGCTTTATCTTATCATAGACTTAATCCTTTGAAATTCATTCATTCAGCCTTAAGTTTAAGAGAATTTATTTTACTTTTCCTACGTCGTCAGCTTTTACTCTTCTACTCAGGGATATCTAGCCACTAAATCGAGTTGAAAGTAAAAAAGCCGAAAGTTCGAATACAGTGAAATTCCGTTACAACGAATACCAAGACAACGAAATTTCCGTTTTAACAAATACATTTTCAGTTCTGATTTAACTGACATTACATTATTTGAATTCCATTACAACGAAATTCTCATACAACGAACAGAATTTGCGGTCCCTTGAAGTTCGTTGTAACGGAATTTCACTATAATATGTTATATTATGTAACCATAAAAAGATAAAGTAAAAATTAATGCAATCACTTAAAAAATAACAATATTAGCCGTTTATCTTTTTAGTCCAAATGTATTTTCCAAAAGGCTAGCTTGCCTCTGTTAAAATTTTTAATTATATTTTCGTGACCATTTTTTTTCAATCTGCCTAAAACTGTTTTACTTACATTTATTTTAATGCAGTAGTAAGAGGTATATTACACAGTTTTTTTGGTTTTATGCTAATGTAAAGTTGTATTACTTTTGTTTAGTTAAGAAATTAGATTATTTTAATTACTTCTACCATACGTCATTCTTTCTACATAGTTCCCTTTAAAAATTCTAATCTTCATATACCACACAAACATAACAATTATTACATTTTTGTCCAGTTTTTGAAACTAGTACTTGTTGTTGACCTTGTTAATAATGCTTATGCGTGCTTTTTTCCTGCTGTTTTCAGATAAGTTTTTGTACAAACTGTGAACTCTATCCCATTGAAGACAATGGGAGAAGAATGGGATTTGCAAATTGTTTGTGTGCTGACTTTCTTTCCAAAATTTTACAGTACATAAAATACGTTTAAAACAAGCTCGCGACATTATTTTAGTTGACTTTTTCGGAAAAAAAATGTTGGAGTGTTCCATTCATATTTATATTCTTAAATTAACCATCATTATTTACGTTCCTAATATACCTTTTAATGTATTCATTTTTTAATTCAAGAGATTAGGTAGTGTTTTGTTTTTATTTTAAACGGTGTAATTTGCTTTCAATGTTTTTTGTGATCACATAAAACTTTTTCGCGGGTGACTTTTTTAAACTCATTGTCGAATGTTATTATTAGTTAAAATTTCTCTTATAAGTGATAAAATCTGTAAGAAAATGCTAACTAAAAATATGAAATGATAAAATTCTTTTTTTTTTCATTTTCATTTCCAGTTTATTATTTTTTTTTCTTGCTACAGAGTTTCCAATGTTCGTAAAAGATAAAGCGCGTTAGTTATGATAAAATAAGAGTATGAAATGTTCATGTCAAATATTTGCAGTTTTGTGAATATAAATATGTTTACATTTGAAGGCATTTTATCATAAAAGTTTTTTTTTTGCGTTCACTTATTACCATTATCCATTTTCTCTATTACATTTCAAGCCGTTTGAACTCAGGTAATGGTGTCAGCTTCGATAAAATGATGTCTGAACAAGTTCAAAATTAAAACCAGAGACACTTGAGCAAATAAGTATCAGTACAAAAAATATTTTGACCGAACATCAACTCTAAACTAATCTTTTATAGATGACATAAATCTATAAAGCTCTCCGTTATGCTTGCATAAGCTACAGCCAAACAAAAACATTCGCGATTTTCCTTTCCCGTTTGTCTCCAACATGGTTAAAGGGAGGTTGGATGGACGAAAGGCATCTGCTGCTGCAAGCCTTTTGCGAGATCAATTACCGAAAATTTCATGCTCCATCAATCTTATTTTCAAGCGGAAAATGAAAAGGAACGCGTATGCGCATATACAGTTTTCGTTGTTTATGGAGCACTCTTTCGCTGCAGAAAAAATAATAAAAGAGTTGGTGTGGGAATACTTGTATACTTTAGGTTGTTGGGGTAGTGGTTATGCTTCAAATTTTGAAACCCAAAGGCGCAAGTTTAAACATGTCTCCAGTTGATGTATTTTCAAGATGCACGAAATCGGCAGCATCCATGTCTTAATCGTATGCAGAGTGTAAAAGATGAATTGAATATTCGTTTGGCTTTTAAAATTTCACGGCAAATTTCTATTCCTAGTGTAAATTTGCATCAAATGGAGCCCAGATGCTTCCATCTGGCGGGGAAACTGAGCGAAAACGTTCTTGTTGTAATTGCTTTCCGTCGTTAGGGTCACCGCATCAAAGAATGGATGCCTTCTCAGGAGGACTACACAATGTCTGCAAATAGAGGAAAACTATTACGAAGCACCATTAATAACAAACAGCATTTCATGCTTAAATTGTAGATGCGAGTATCTACAACTCCTGGTATATGCTAAATATTTTGAATCCTCATCAATAATGTATCTTCCTTGCGAACTCTACCCTTATCACTTGCATTTGATTATGCAAAAAAGTTTAAAGACTTAAGATATCACTTAAATTATTAAGCACGAAATATATTCAAATGTCTTACATCTAATCTTCTACATTTTCAAAGAATCTTAGGGGATTCTCTGCAATGGAAGTAAATTAATAGCAGTATAATTTTTACATGCAGATTTATGCAGTTTCCCGTCATTAGAAGACCTCTATACGACGTCCATTTGATGTCTCTTTTTATCCAGTGCAATCTAATGTTCAAACCTATGAAGATCATTACCTCTGAAAGACATGTGAAACCTTACGGATCATTAGGGGACGTTTAATGATCCTTGCACTGGCTCTCTGAAGGAGAAAAAAGGGATGACTTGTGTATAGTGGTTGAAACTTGTTTGCAAATGTCTCGAATTTAGCCTGTCGTCTATCTTGTCCTTCGTAAAACGTAAACTTGTTAGGGAAAAACGCTCAGAAGCATAAATTATTCATGATTTATGGGACAGGTCTTATCTGATTCGCCCAAATGGAAATCTAAAAGTTAAATCCATTTGCATAAAGTTATTTATTTATTTATTTTTGGTGTTTAAAACGTTTGTAAATTGTGAATCTTTTATAAGTTTTAAAGACTTAGGAAGTCGTTTGTCGAGTTTGGTGAAACGTTTTGGCTTATGGAAATTATCGTATTAAATGTCAATGTTCTGTAAAGTAGCAATACATGAACTGTAAAGTAGAGGTATTGCTGCACTGAAGACTTATGCTTTATGTTTTTTTTTTCAGTTAAAAAAGTGTGAAATAGACAAAACGATATGTGTTAAACTTTTACATTTATTTGTTCACACATAAGGTAAATTAAACAGGCAACATGTATACTACACTGTAAAAAAATTTCGAAACGTTACTGAGTATTTCCGTGTTACGTTTTGGATTTCAATAGTTTTTATCCAATTCTTGGAAAAATCCAGTCTCATCGTCAAAAAGTTTCCTGAATTGCTATAAGTTGCACGAGTGCAGACTTCTCGCTATTGGGAAAAATATTTTTAGCTCCGAGTTTAAAAATTAACTGAGCGTATTTATAAAGTATCTTGGCTTCAGCTCGACTGCGGCCCGTCCAGTCTGATAAAGCGCCCAAAGGGCGAAAATCAGTCTGCGTTGCTTTGTTAGAATTGCAGACGAGTAAAGTTCTTGATACTTACTTGCAATTCTGTCTTAGCTTTGGCCATACTTGCAATACTGTTTTTTTAGTTTACCTGTAAAAGCAGGAAGGTGCCAAGCTATTGTATTTTTTCTCCCTAAATTTACTCTAAAGTTCCAGAGATACGACTGGCTTTAAACGAGAAGATTTCTGAATTTTTCAGGATAATTTCAGGAAGGTTACTGAATTTTAGCGGAAATCGTTCCTGGTTTTTGCAAGAGATATTATTTTTTATTCCAGGAACGTTTCTGAATCTTTTTTAAAGTGTATGGATGTTCACCATGCGAGGGAAAGTTAAGCTTTAACTGCCCTCACCAACTTTTGCGCACTTAGTTAAACATTATAAAGATGTTAAAATGCATAAGTAGTAAAAAGAATGGCAACGAGTTACAAGCAGGGTTGCTTAGTTGCTTTACACTTCTTTTGATCACTCTTGAAGCTTTTGTGCACTTACTTAACATTATAAAGACGTTAAAATGCATAAGTAACAAAAAGAATGGCAACAAGCTTGAAACTTGCGTGAACTTAGTTAAACATTATAATGATGTTAAAATGCATAAGTAGCAAAAAAAAAATGGCAACGAGTTACAAGCAGTATTGCTGAATTACTGCCGGATTAGATTTGGGGCAAATGAATGCGAGTCGGAGGTATTTAAAATCCATGAGTCGGTTCCTCCAAGTCTGCAGCTCTGCCATAAGTGTAGATTCCGAGTCGAACACATTTGGAATCAGACGAGTCTGAGTCGGATTCTTTAAAATTCTACTAGCTGTAGTCGGCAATTTTTTCATCCGACTCTACAGCTCTGCCATGACTGCAGTGGTGGAGTCGGATTGATTATGTAGTAAAAACGTTGGCGTCAGAGACGGAGACTTCAAAATCTCAGGAGTCAGAGTCAAAAATTTTATCTCTGATAGCGCAGCCCAGGTTGAAAGAAGTCATTTTTGATGAAAAAGAAAGAAAAAAAAAATACATGCAGGAAGAAGAGCCTTTAAAAGAAATGCTTTTGCCATGTATGTTTTTGTTCCTAACTGAAGCATGTGTCCGTAACTCATGATTCCATGCATATGTACAACGCTTTACCAATATTTTGAAATTAGAGTTGAATGTTTGAAGTTTTCTCTAAAATATACAGGAGAAAAAAATAATAAAAATACAATAAATACGTGGAGATGCTATTATTATTTACAATCATTTTTAAATCGTAAGTCTTTTTCGGTATGACTATTTCTAAGAAATGTTAAAACAATCCGCTCATTTAATTATACGCTCAAAATGAACAGTTGAAATGAAACGTAAATGTTAGTAGCTAAAAAAAACTTTATTGTATAGCAGCGTTTCATTACAAAGAACTCTATTTTTAGTGCAGTGGACCTGAGTAATAATTGCGAAAAAAATGAAATAAATATAATAATAATAAATTCCAAATACGCTGGTTACTATTGATAGTTTGCAGATTTTGTCTTTTTAAATTCTTTGTTTTTCAACTTAAAAATCTAGAATACATATTTTGTTGCATGCAAGTTTGTAAGTACTCAGATATATTTTAACGCCTCTGCTGGCGTACTTCATGCATTGTAAATAGTAAGTATGCCTCTGAAACTTAGTGAAGGATGTTTCAAAGCTCTGCATTTCCAATTAAAACATTTTCTACTGTGGAATTTGAAGACATACACAAAGCCATTCGATGTTTTTTTTTTCTTTTTTTGTGTTACTTTTCATGTTAAAAATCAAAACATCACGCAAACAGCATTCTTTCTCATTTTCCATTTCAAGATTAGAATTTTACTTTTACGTATCACCGTTTATGGTCATCACTGTTTTTGTGTGATTCATTTCTCCGAAAGGAATTTCACTAATCTAAAAATGTGAAAAGTATTTTCAGGTCTCGAAAAACCTTTCAGCTGTATTCTTTGAAGTATTATTATTTCGGATTTGGCGCGATTTTAAATTATGTTTAATTAAATCATTATTTTTCTTAACAAACAAGATTTTTTTTTTCAACTCTACATAATTCACATTTATTTAGTCAAAAATTCACACATGTCCTTCCCCCCAAAATACTTTTTTTTCGTTACCCTTTCATGAGTGTTATATTATACGTTCAAACTATTTTTTTTTTTTTTCAGTTTTGCCGTTAATAAGAACATATGTTACGGCAGAACCATTCCATTCTCCTAAACTTCTAAGTTAATGGTCATACATGGCAGGAAAAGGATTTTGAAGCGTACATAGATAAGCTTACGGACAATGGATGGCAGGACCCTGTTTCAAAATCTCCAATGAGATGGAAATTCTTTACCATAATATAATATCTCCAAAATAAATTTTAAAATCTGAAAAATTTATTCGAAGCTTTCCAAAGAAAAAAAATAGGTTGACTGTAACATTTGACTAGATATCTACATTTATAAACGTGATATAAAATTCTTTAAAATAAAAAAAAAACATACAGTTTGTAAAATGAGGAGTGATTGTTTCACAGAGTAAAGTCTTCTAAGTAAGAATTGAGTTACTTTAGCTGTGGACGGGAGTTTTGATAAACTGTTTTTGGTTAAGGTTTTCACTAATTTAATTTCTTTGAATGTTTCCCATATTTCTTTTGTTTGTTCTGTTTAGATGTCTTTTTTCTAACAAAATACTATAAAATTGTTTCGTTTGAGGTTTGTAACAACAATTAATTTAAATATATTTTTTCCTAATTTTTTCTCTAATTTTTAGTTTACCAAATACTCCGAAATTTTGGGATTTATTTAGTTTAAAAAGTCATCCTTGTTATTACGTTGAACGGAACATTTTTAAAAGATTTTTACTCTTTTTTTTTTTTTTAAAGCCGTTGGATTATTAGCGTGATTCACGATAACGCTATGAATAGGGCAAAGATAGAACGAATGCTACTAGTAGCGCAGATAAAAACAAATATAAAACCATAAAACGCTTTATTATTACTTTACTATTGTTTTTTGTTATAATTAATTTAATGTTTTGTTATTTTTATTTTTTTGTATTCATCCACATTTATTTTTCCCACGGTCTGTCTTTTGAAAAAATACTGAAAAAATAAGTTTTGATGTTGGTCATATTACTCTATTTTACTCTGACAAAGGATATTACTTGACCAATACAAAGTTTTCAAATTGAAGAACTAAAACATTAGTAATTGTATCAACAGTGTTCCTATTTCATCCTATTTCTTTATTTTTTAAAAATCTGTTTCTTAATGAAAAATGTGACAAACTTTGCGTATTTTTCAAAGAAAACAAAGTGCAAATGAGAAATAATTGGCTTGCACATAAGTCATCATGTATAATACAATCACTATTTTAAAGGATTTTTTAAAGAACACTAAATGCGTTAAATAATTGCAAAGTTCTTTAAAAGATAAAAAACATGTATTCCTTAACTATTAAAAATGTAATCAAAAAGCTTAAGCAAAATGACACGCAGTGACAATGAAAAAGTTTGCCGAACATGTAAAATCGATTTTCTGTTTTGTAACAAACAAAACGTATAACTATTTTAATATATTAGAATTCACCCGTCAAGCTATGATGGATGAAAATTGCTTTGACTTTTCTACATTTTAACGAAACAAAATGTATTGGAAAGGGTTCAAAGGCGGGCTACAAGGCTAATAAATGGACTTTCTCATTCAGACTATGATTCCAGGCTTAGAAGGCTAAAAATGTACACTGTACAGTTTTGAGCAAAGAAGAAACCGAGGGGACATGATTCAGTTGTTTAAATTTATTAAAATGAAAGATGTTACGGGGCTGAAGTTTAGCACTGAAAACAGGACAAGGGATCATTGTTTTAAGCTATTTAAATCTCAGGCTAACATGGATATTAGGAAAAATTATTATTTTAGCAGGGTAGTGGAACCTTGGAACAGCTCACCGGAAGAGGTGGTAATGAGCAAGGGAGTAGATAGTTTTAAGAGGGCCATTGATCTTCATTGGGGTTTGTAAATTGACTAGTGCCAGTCTAGCTGGACCCAGAGCCTGTTGCTGGTCGTCACTTTTGTATTTGTATTTGTCTGTTTGGTGATACTTTTATAGTTCGAATTGTAACCCTTATTTCAGTGGAATAACCCTAAACTCCAGTAGATAGCGTAAATAGCTAACCAGTTTTTCGTTTCTTCACTCTCCTAAAATGACAATCTTACGAGTAAATCGGTTAAGCGACCGGTCCCAGTTCAGCCTCGTCAAAATAAAGCATTTCCCTGCATGTCAAACATTACCAAAAATATTATTAAATTATCATTCCGTGGCGCGAGTTTCAATGTTGACGACGTCAGCGTTACTCGATCATTCGCTATTATATATATATCGTCGCTTCAGAGCAACAGTAGGATATTTTAGTCATGTATATCTTAGGATGTATTATTTCCTCTATATCTTAGTGTTATTCCCGTGATTACATGTCTTAGTGTTGCTCTGAGACGACGATATGAGGCTTATAAAATAATCTCTGATTACTAACGTGTTTCCTTTACAATTTCAAATTGATTGTTGAAAGGTCGACTATTTTATATGAATGTAAATAAAGATATCTTTATAACTTAAAATCGTTTTCCTTTTGTAAACAAAACAAATTAATGGGCAACTCTTAAAACAGAAGAAAACTTGATATTATGTGATACTTTTAGTCTCAGAACATCACAATTAACGATGTACAGTCTAGCTAGTTAATAACGAGCGCAAAGGTACCGCCATATTTGCTCGTTATAGCCGATTGCTCGTAAAAAAAGAGTTCGTAAAAAAAATCATAAAATCTCATCATAGTTGTTTTTTTACTTCTTCTTAACCACTGTACAAAAATTAAGAAGTTGGCTATTTTGCTTTGAACTGTCTGAACGTCTCTTGTGTCATTGTTTTTGAGGAATACACATATACACACAGAGCATGCGTCATTTTTAAATGTTTCTTTATTCCATAAGTTAAAATAGTGCTGTCATCTCCTGTTCTTAGGATTTATGATTTGACGCTAACTTTGGTTGACTTACCATAAAAAGAAGGTAAGCCGAGCTGAAAGTCAATAGAAATTTTATGATTCACAAAAATATTGCTTGTTTTAAGCGGGGTTTGCTCGTGCAAAGCAAGTTATGCTCCCATAGACTTAACATTGTACCAACCAAGTATTTCAGATGTTTTCGCTAAATCCGGGTTCCTTTTAAATCAGGGCTCATTAAAAACGAATTCAACTGTACTAGCTGATATATTAGCATCATGATGTGTATTCAAACAGCAAATATAAAAATTCGCAAGTTTCTAAAATCTACGCCTAAAATAATTCATCACAATGGTACTAAGCTAACGTAAGAAATTGCGTAACAAAAAGGTTCAAGCAGCAAATATACAAATTCTTAAGCTTCTGAAATCTAAGCCTAAAATGATTCATCACAATGGTACTAAGCAAACGTAAGAAATTGCGTAATAAAAAGGATTTTATATTCGCTTTTGACATTACCTTGATGTTAACTAACCCTAAAGAAGAAAAGCCATTGAACTGTTTCTTTGAGAAAATCCCAGTCGTAAATCAATTTAACAAAGGAGCAAAATTTTATTGAAAGTCATAAAATCTCAATTTATGTATTTGTTATTGATTTTTCATACCTCGTATTGTATGAAAATTTCTTTTTCAGAATGATTTTTGTTATTGCTCATTACTGTCCGTGTTTCCTGCACTTTGTTATATGGAAAGCAAACAAGTGAAAATAATGTCCCTCTCTCTCTCTCTTTCGCACACTCAACTTGTTGCTTAACTTTTAAAAAATATGAAAAACATAAAAGACCTTTATTTATTTGACACGTAACATTTTGTAAAAACAATTCCTGTGAAAGCAACTCTTTATTAAAAAAAATTATTTCAATAAGTTTCTGTTGTTTATTTTGATATGTTGTTTTGCGTATTGAACTGTATAAGTCAAGCAATAACGCTATTAAATTTGTCAGCAAACATTGACCTATGGTACTCCAGTATGAGTATCTCAATAATGAGTTGTTGAGTAAATCCCACAAAAATATTACGCCTACTCTCTAAATACCATTTCGTTTTTAAAGTTGGAGTCTTGTGGTTATGTCTTTCTAAGGTTAGGTTTGATTGACCGTCAACTTCTAATGGACAAAGTCAGCGTTTGGTGGCATACGTAATATAATTTTCGCATCTTCATATATATAAAAGCCAATTCATTGATCGAGTAACGCTGACATCATCAACAAAGAAACTCGCGCGATAGCAAGCGTGACTGCATTAATTCATTGTTGAAGCACCAAAAATCCAGCAAGTTATTTATAGTTTGATACTGTTTTTTGACAAACATGGAAATGCTTTATTGTGGCAAGGCTGAACTAGATCCGGTCACTTAACTGTTTTACTGGTAAGATTGTCATTTTAAGAGAATGAAGAAACGAAAAGGTGGTAAACAATCAACGCTATCCATTTAAGTTTACGGTTAAAGCCACGAGAGTAAGGGTTAAAATTTCATCTATCAAAATATCACCTAACAGGCAATTGCTTCGTTCAAATATAGAAGCAATTTTCACCCGTGATATCTTGACGGCGGTTTTCTAGTAAAAAATTAAAAAGAAAGAAAGTACTGAAAAGTAAAAGAGTGGGACAAAGTGAAATCGCAAAATATTTTACTCTGTTTTCGGCAGGACCAATCTGAATATATTTTAACTACGTTACTTAGCATGTAATTGACTTCAGCCAAAAAATAGTTATCTCTATATAAGGTGCAGGGTGATATTAGACATTTTCAACTTTAGAGATAAGTATAGCAATAAGTGAAAAAAAATATTTGTGTGGGTAAAAAGTAAAATATGAAATAGCAACGTCAAAGAGCAGAAATCACTGAATGTTGCAGAGACGTGATTCAGCGTTACAAGGAATGCATTTTCAATGCAAAAGATATGAGCTACAGGACGAAAAGACATCCAACAACATTTCTTTTGCAAAAAGGCGTTCCTTGTAACTTCGAAACACGCGTCTGCTATACGCGTTGTACTATTTGACGTTGTTATTTCTTGTTTTACTACTAAAGCAATATTTTCCCGGTGTTATCACACTCTCCTATTCCATTGATGTGCCCTATTTCTTAACATTCGCAATATCGAAATATAGATTTTCAACATGTAACTGTATCTTGTTTCGAATGAAATTGAATCGTATACAAATAATTTGATCCATCTTTAGCAGCAGCCGTTGAACCCGAACTTCCGGTTTGAATTTTAATTATCAGCATCATTAACCTCAATTAATAGATGCTTCAAATAGTAACTAATTAGCTTAATCGACTGGATAATTCTTCGTGTCTTAAGACGTTCGGCTGGTAATTTTATAATTAAACACAATTCGTAATTAAAAATACATTTTGAGCAATTTTATTTCATTTCAGTATTTTTTTTTCTTCTTAATTAAGGTAAAAGTCGTTTTGATATATTGGCGTTCTTCTTTCGTCAGTTTTGTTTCGAAAACAGCGAAACAGTTCATTTGATTTGGAGAACTAGGTAAGAAATAGAAGAATTAGAGCTAATTATTACTATTTTATTTGTTTATTTTTTATTTGTAATGCGAGTAAAACACCTTTTTCAAATAAATGTAGTAGAAACTGAATAATTGAAAGTCGAAGCTAAATTTGAAAAAAAGTATAAATAAAATGAAATAAAGTAGAGTAGACCGGGACACGTTTACGCAGTTCCCTTTTTTTTCAAAACGCATTATAACTGGAGAGCCAACCGTCATAATATATTGATGCTGCTCTCTATCACATATTCGCACAAGTTTTTGAGCAACAGTTGAACTTCAGTCTAGAATGCAGAAATAAAAATATGTTTTCTACCAAGTTGAGTAAGTTTTGTGTTGAACGTTTTAAAGCTTAATGGGAATAAATAAAACCTAGGCAAGAAAGAACAAATAAATAAAAATTCGCAGAATTTTATCCTTTTTTTGAGAACTGTACTTGTATGAACTGAAATGTTATTAATTTTTTTCAACGTTAAAAATAAATCCAAACTTGGCAACGGATCACGTTTACGCGTTGACGTCGGATCCCCTTCACGCACGTTCTTACGGTGTCTTACTTCTAAACGTGTCCTGACCTTTTTTCGCTTCGAACTGTCTCAAACCTTTTTAGTATTTTCAGGCTATTTAGTTTCGAAAATCACCATTTTTATTTTTAAATTGAGTTACAAATTCGTATCATATAGGTTACAGTCATGTAGTGCAGTCTTCATGCCCATTCAGCTTCTACTTTATTCACTATTCAGTCTGCAATAAATTTGCTTTGTTTTAACAATGGTAAGACATGTTCAAAACACTAACAGAACCACGTTAGTTGTCAAAATAAATATGCGTAAACGTGTCCCGTGTCCGGGGCAAGTTTACGCAACCGACTTGGACTCAAAAATAATTTTTTTAACGGTTAAAAACACAAACTGAGAAAAACTGAACATACCAATTTCGACTCAATTAACTGCTTCATAAAGTCGCCATATCTAGAATTTCCTAAGTTAAAACATAGAAATTGGAAAACTCATTGAAAAAACCCTCGTAAACGTGCCATAGTCTACATTATTCTTGAGTTTAAATACTATTTTCCAAACTCAAAAAGCTGAATACAAGGATGCATTGGGATTGAAGGTACTGTTCCGGTATTTTTCGGCTTGGTGAAACACTGTTCCGTCATATTATGCCAAGTAACATTTATTTTTATTGGGAAATTCTCATTTCTCCCCAAAACAGAATAATTTTATTCTGTTCAAATACAAATTCGTACAACAACGCTGACTTTAAGGGGTCTAAGGACCCTTCACTTTCAAAATTTTCGACTTTCTGGAAAAAATAAATATTATGCATAATTTAATTCTGAATAATTTGATATTGTAACGGATCCGGCGCGACTTCCACTTTCTTGAAATGAAGACACAGTTCTTGATAAAAACACAGGAGCTTTATTTACACTATGTACAGGAGAAATCGTTAACAACTGCTAAATTAATCATCAGCAATTAAGCAAATATCACTCAACACCGTAAACTTAACAGTTACACACGTATTTACTTCCAAATACGAAAACAACACAGCGAAATGCCTCGCTATAAAACAGAGCAAATACGCTCTCCGTTCGAAATCTCAATCGAAACTAAACTCTTTATCCAGCGTAACGGTTTATATACACACCGAAAGAAATCTCTCAAATATTCCAAATGCTTCTCGAAAATAGTAGACCGTTATCAAATTTTATCAATGAACAAAAAAGAAATAGGGGGGTCGTATACTTTAGCCGAATGAAAAGGGGTTGTATATTCATTACGGAAAACTATTTACAGGTTACGTTACTACAATAATTACTATTTACAGAATTTGTAACATTGCCCCCTTCCTAAGGACTGCACGTCCCGGGCAGTACAATCCCCAGAAAGGGTGCAAACTTCTATCACAAGTTCACAAATACACACATTAAATAATAACCAATAATACATAGGAAACACAATAATGACAAGAAATATTACTAAACATTAAAAGCAAAAAAATTATCTACAACTTTTACGTTATCAACCATGGTTGTTTACGTAATACTCATGAACTATGGCCATAGTATGGGGCTAACCGATCATAATGTACAACCCTAGGTTTTGCATTAGGTGGTTTTTGGATCCTCACTACGACGTCATTTAGTCGGTTAAGGACTTTGTAGGGTCCATCCCAATGCGACTGCAATTTGGGTGACAGACCTCTCCGTCGGGTGGGATTCCATAACCAAACCTTGTCGCCTTCGTTGAATTCATGTCCAGTAGACCTTGTGTCGTATCGGGTCTTCATCTTCTCCACCGCGATGTTGATTCGCTCTCGTGCGAAGTTATGAACGTCTTCCAACCGGGCCTGGAGATCCTGGATGTACTCCTCAGGCGATGAAGGCGCATCCGGAGGACGACCGAAGACGAGATCACAAGGTAGCCGAAGCTCTCGTCCGAAGAGCATCTGAGATGGGGCAAATCCGGTAGTCTCGTGGACAGCACTGCGGTAGGCCAGCAGGAACAAAGGTAACTTCTTCTCCCAATCCTGTTGATTTCTGGAGACCATAAGTGAGAGATTATTCAGGATTGTGCGGTTAAATCTCTCCACCATGCCGTCCGATTGTGGGTGTAGTGGTGTTGTCCTAGTTTTCTCAATTCCGAGAATTTGACATAGGCCCTTAAACACAGCAGAGATGAAATTCCTCCCTTGATCGGAATGAATCTGCAAAGGTGTTCCGTATCTCGAGATCCAATGTTGGACTAGAGTCTCTGCTACGGTGGTAGCCTCTTGATCTGGAATGGGATATGCTTCCGGCCATTTGGTGAAGTAGTCGATGGAAACAAGAATGTATTTGTTCCCATCAGCAGTTCTTGGTAGAAGACCCAGGATGTCGATGCCAATTCGTTCGAAAGGATCTCCAACGTTGTACAGATGTAGCTTCCCTCTGCTTCTTTTCTTCGGTCCTTTACGAGCAGCACAGGCGTCACAAGAATGGCACCACTTCTCCACGTCATCCTTCGCCTTGCTCCAGAAGAAGCGCTCCCGAACTTTATTGAGGGTTTTTAAGACACCAAAATGTCCTCCAGTCGCACTACTATGTATTTCTTTCCGAACATCTGAAATCCTTGATCGGGGAAGTAGTAACTGCCACCTAGATGTTTTGCCGTCATCAGATTCCAATTTTCGGTACAGTACGCCGTTCCGGAAATGGAGTGAGTTCCATAAAGCCCAGTATCTTTTTGTTGCAGGGCTGAAGATGGAAACGTCCTGCCAGCTAGGGCGCCGACTGTCACTTTCCATGAACTCCAAAATTGGTTTTATGTCGGGGTCTTCAAGTTGATCTTTTCGAACTTGGTCGTCACTCCATGGATCAGGTTCTGATGATATTGGAGTCACTGTCACCTGATAAGCGGTAGGGCTAGTCGTTCCATACTGTTTCTCGATTCGGGAACAATAGTGGCAGTTCTCAGGACAGGGTCTCCTTGATAAAGCGTCAGCATTACCGTGAAATAACCCTTTTCGATGCTTGATCTCCATGTCATATTCCTGGAGCCGCTGTATCCATCTGGCTGTCTGACCTTCCGGATTTTTGAAGTTCAAAAGCCAAGTTAATGAGGCATGATCTGTCCGAAGCAGAAATTTTCGGCCGTAGAGGTAATGATGGAAGTGTTCTACAGCTTTCACTATGGCCAGTAACTCCTTTCTGGTGACGCAGTAATTTCGCTCCGACTTTGATAAGCATTTGCTACAGTAAGCGATGACATGTTCATTTCCGTCAATTTCTTGGGATAAAACAGCTCCGATGCCCTCGTTGCTCGCATCAGTGTCCAGGATAAAGGATTTTTCAGGCTGAGGATAGGCGAGGATAGGCGTTGATGTTAAAGCCTCCTTCAGTCGTAGAAATGCATCTTCGCATTCTATGGACCATTCAAACTTTTGCTTGCTCTCCGTCAGCTTATGCAAAGGTCGTGCAATGTTGGAAAAACCCTTTACAAACTTCCTGTAGTACGTGCAGAGCCCCAGGAAACTTCGCAGCTGATGGATGTTTTCGGGACGACTCCAACTCTTAACCGCAGATACCTTTTCTGGATCGGTTTGTACACCTTCAGAAGAGATGATGTGACCAAGGTAGTTCACTTCCCGGCGGAACAAATTACATTTGGACGGGTTTAACTTCAGATTGGCTTCCTTAAGCTTTTGCAGCACCTTCCTAAGATTTGCCAGATGTTCTTCGAAACTGCGTCCCACGATGATGATATCGTCTAAGTAGACCAGACAGGATTCGTAGGAAAGTCCTCTTAACACTGTCTCCATAAGACGCTCGAACGTAGCTGGTGCATTGCAGAGGCCGAAGGGCATCACTTTAAATTGCCATAAGCCTTGTCCAGTTGTAAACGCTGTCTTCTCTCGGTTATCAGGGTGTATCTCAACCTGCCAGTAGCCGCTCTTCAAGTCCAGGGTCGAAAACCACTTGTGTCCGGAAAGAGTGTCCAAGGTGTCGTCTATCCGTGGAAGAGGGTATCTGTCTTTCTTGGTGATTTCATTCAGCCGTCGGTAATCGACACAAAATCTGGTGGAGCCATCTTTCTTTCGGACCAAGACGATGAGAGAGGCACAAGGACTGGATGACGGTTCGATTACATCATTCTCCTTCATCTCTTTCAGGAGGGTTTCAACCTCTTCCTTCTTGGCGAACGGTAGTCGTCTTGGATGCTGTTTAATAGGGAGGTGTTCTCCAGTGTAGATCCTATGCTGCGTTAAATTCGTCCGGCCCACATCCTCCGATGTAGATGAAAACAGATGCTTGAAGTCTTCCACCAATTGTTCCGCAGCAGTTCTTTGATCTTTCGATAATGGCGCACTCCCAATTAACTTCGATGTCAAGGACTCAGAAGACACAGTCTCGGGGGAATTGATTCTTCTAATGATGCAGTTTACTGGAGTACAAGTTGCTAACACTTCACCTTTCCGAATATTCCTTGGCCTTTCACTCACGTTGGCGACTCTCACAGGAATTACTTCATTAGAAAGGTCCACAAGCGTAGATGCTACCAGCACTCCTTTTAGGTTATTGCTTAGGTTAGGGTATTCAATGAGTCCAAATCGAAAACTATTGCTTTCTTCAAGAGAGCCAGGTATTAATGATTCTGACCTTGAGGGAATCGATAAATCTGTTTGGGCTATTATTTGATGAGCAGATTTTACATCACTTTCTGCAGGGAAAACGGCTATGTCTTCCCTCATCGAGTGCAGCTCATTAGTCTTGAAGTCGAGAGTGAAGTCATATTTCTTCAAAAAGTCCAATCCGAGAATGAAGGATTCCATGATATTAGCGACGAATGCCGTATGATGGTAGGTGGCATTCCCAAACACTATTTCACTGTCCACTTTACCGTCAATCTCGATTTTGTCACCTGTCACAGTCTGGAGACTTACGCGTGGCGATGTCCACAGCAGTTTCAATCCAAATTCACGAGCCACATCTGTCCTAATGATTGTCACATTGGCTCCAGTGTCGACAATCAGTCTGCAGGGGTTCCCATTTACATGTGCGTAAATGAAAAGTCCATCACTGCCACTACTAGAAGAGGAAATCTGCAGAGCTCTGGTGGGGGTGATTTCCTTCCCTCGCGTAGCTTGTCGAGCCGGACAACTCCTTCGCAGGTGTCCTTTACTACCGCATTTCCAGCACTTCTGCTCTTGTTTCTTTTGCTCTGTTATGGTGCTCAGATGTCTTGCCAAGTCACCGAGTTGTCTCTCAAGTTCAGCGAAGTGGGACGACCTGGAATCAGACTCATCAGCTTCCTGAGTCCGGATTAGATGACGATCCACACGGGTTGCTTCTTGGGCGGTCTCGTATCTCATCGCATACACAACAGCAGAATTCAGGTCTTTGACATCCACCATCCGTAGAGCTTTCTGGATTTCCGGATCTCGAACCCCGTCGATGTAGTAGTTGAGTGCCAGGTTGTGTCGAACATCTGCAGGGCAGTCGCAAAAAGCAAGATGAGACAGTCTCTCGATGTCCGCCGCAAGCTCTTGCAGGGTTTCCCCGGTTTTCTGGAAACGGGACTTCAACTGGAGTCGGCTGAAATCTTTCCGGCACTTCTCACCGAAGCGAAGCTCCAACGCAGATGTAAGGGCGGCAAAATTCAGGCGCTGGCTGTCCGGAAGGGTCTGGAGAATGTCCGCTGCGTCACCTCTCAGGGATGCTGCAAGATGACAGGCCTTGGTAGCAGAGTCCCATCCATTCGCTTCCGCCACTATCATGAATTGGGTCTTCTACACCTGCCACGAACTTTTCCCATCAAATGTGGCCAGTTTAATGGACGGTAGAGCAAGAGATGTGGGAGCGCCAAACTGAGCTGCTTTCCGCGGTCGCCAATCTCCTTTCCACGTCCTTAATTATTTCTTCCTTAAATGAAGTCAATTTCTTGTCTTCTTCTTCCAACTTATTTTCCACATTGGCGATGCGCTCTTTCACAGTATCAAATTCTTCTTCCAGAGCATCGACTTTATCTCCCATGGCGGTTAGTTGATTCTCCATCATGGTTTTCATCGACGTTAGGTCACTTTTCATTTCATCTTGACTTGTAGTAATTTTAGCAGTTAAATCACTATTTAACAGTTCTTGGTTAGTCGCTAATTCATTTTTCAATTGTTCTTGATTAGCCGCAATGTCATTTTTTAATTGTTCTTGATTTGCAGTAAAACTTGCAGTCAAATCACTTTTTAATTGGTCTTGATTAGCCGCCATATCATTTTTTAATTGGTCTTGATTAGCCGCCATATCACTCTTCACAGAGGTGATTGCGTCAAGAAGTTGTTTCAATTGTTCATCCATTGCGCGAGTAATCACCATAAAAACAAAGTCCAAATTTAAAAAGTCTTTATGAAAAAAATGTCCAAAGTCACACTTACTCCAAGAAAGTCCTAAAGTCGCCCCACGTTGGGCGCCAATTGTAACGGATCCGGCGCGACTTCCACTTTCTTGAAATGAAGACACAGTTCTTGATAAAAACACAGGAGCTTTATTTACACTATGTACAGGAGAAATCATTAACAACTGCTAAATTAATCATCAGCAATTAAGCAAATATCACTCAACACCGTAAACTTAACGGTTACGCACGTATTTACTTCCAAATACGAAAACAAAACAGCGAAATGCCTCGCTATAAAACAGAGCAAATACGCTCTCCGTTCGAAATCTCAATCGAAACTAAACTCTTTATCCAGCGTAACGGTTTATTTACACACCGAAAGAAATCTCTCAAATATTCCAAACGCTTCTAGAAAATAGTAGACCGTTATCAAATTTTATCAATGAACAAAAAAGAAATAGGGGGGGGTCGTATACTTTAGCCGAATGAAAAGGGGTTGTATATTCATTACGGGAAACTATTTACAGGTTACGTTACTACAATAATTACTATTTACAGAATTTGTAACAATACATTATTTATTATCATACGCAAAAATCTTTTCAAGTTATTGTAATAATGCGTAAACTTTCCCCATAGAGATTTATGTTTATAGTAGCTGTTTAAGCCTCTTTTTCTCAGGTGCCGGTTTCTCGTTTTGCGTCCATGGTATCTTAGAAAGTTTCTTATGTATTTCCGTAAAACTTTTCATGAATGTTTGTCTGATTTATTTTTATGATCTAAACCTAAATTTTAACTGAAAATAAAATCTAATATTAAAAAAAAAATCACCCAAATTTTGGAAAATTTTGATATTAACTATAAAATTTCAAAAAAAAAAAAGAAAAATAATAATTTTAAAAAATATAAATAAATTTCGGTTCAGATCATAAAAGTTAACCAGACAAGCGCACATTGAAAGTTTTACGGAAATATATAAGAAACTTTTTGAGATATCATGCACGCAAAACGGCAAACCTGAGAAAACGCAATCTGACAAAAAGAGGCTTACAGCTGCTGTTAACATAAATCTCTATGAGGAAAGTTTGCGCATTTTTATGATAACTTCAAAACTTTTTTGCGTAAGGTAATAAATAAGGTATTAAATTGTTCAAAATTAAATTAGGCATAACATATATTTTTTCCAGAAAGTCGAACATTCTGAAAGTTAAGGGTCCTTAGCCCCCTTAAATAAATGAGAATATTATTTTATATAGAGTTTACTAGTTTATTATGCTGAGAAGCATAGAGCTTTTTCATATTAAAAAAATAGCCAGTATTAGTTGTATCCAGTTTCCTATCGCAACAGTTAAATTTGCATAACTAAGTTATTTAGGACAGATTTTGATATTATGATCCATTTACATATAAAACACTGGGAAGCAGTAACATTTTTGTAGCCCAACGGATAGATAAGCCCCAAGTCTGAAGTATAATTAGAAATAAAATCATTAAGTGTAAATTCATGAAATCATTATGTGCGTACGTTGAGTTGAATGTTTTTCATTTAATTGTTTCTGGAACTGGTTCCATATTTATCTACGCGACTATACCAGCACAGTGACTAATATAGTATAGTCCGACCGCTAACAAATAGCTCTTGTCAATCATTTGAGATAACGAATACATTCTTTAAAATGGGTAGAGAAGCAAGGACGCATTCCATATTTTGGACTTTAACAACATTTTGGCGATACGGAATAAAAAATGTGCTCCAAGTATATTTTCGCTATGTGATTATTTATATCTGAAAGGTTACAGTTGCGACAATAACTACTTTGAGTTTGCAAAAAATTAAAAATGACAAGCTATACTTTATTGCAACTCTACTCTCGCTAATTTTAAAATAAAATTAATTATAATAGGCGTTGTTATCTCTAACCAATGGCTAATGAAAGATGTAAAACCAAGACCCACCCACTCAAGTAGGATGTGACCTGTTCAATGACACATCTGCCTTGACCGCACAAAATGAAAATGTTTTACGTTTCAGTCTAATTTCTTAAATTCCAAGGTGACGCATTCAAGATCTAGAACTTGCAAATTGCGTTCCATTTTTCTTCTCCATATCGCCACTTCACGAAAATGAACAATTCTGAAACTAGGCAGAGCCTAGGGTCAACTCTTCGTGGTTGGACTTTACACTTATTAGAAAGCTGCGTGACGTCATATAAAGGATTCTCTCGCGTGATGTTCATGGGATGTCATTTTAAAGACATCATCGCAACACATCCCGAATGTCAGCCTGTGATGATGTTGCGCATCTGACGCTTGGCGCCACAAATTGACTGATTGCCAAATTTTTGCTGCTGCGACTTTCCAGTGAAGGTCACCTGGAATATGTCAGAAATGTATCTCTGCGCGCCTCTTCTGAATGTCACAATTCTGTCATAGTGTGACTTGCAATGAAGTGCTTGTAAATTTTCCGTGACACATGGCTCTGTAGAGGTAATTATTTTTAAAAAAATCTAATAAACAGTAAACTAGTCTAATTTTAACTGATGTCTCATTTTGAAGCTAATTAAATATTTTTTATTAGCAATAAAACGATTTAATACATTTTTATAATTTGTTTTTCCTTACTACCAAGTGGTGTCGCAGAAAGTAGCCTTTATAAGTAATTGCTTTAAATTACTGCAATAAGCCTTCCTTCAAAATAAACCTGAAATTGTATGTATAACTCAATGTCAAGACAAAATAAAACCAGCTACCCTAAAACTCTTGAAAAGGCAAAAAACCCAGCCTCTCCTTCGAAACATTCCAGAGAAAAAATCTTCTTTATACTTCTTTTAATCTCCAAACAGTGATTCAAAGGAGCGAAACGGTCTGAAATTTAACACTTACTAAACCACGGCACGTCGCTGCTGGAAATCGCATCAGATGAATGGCTCCAAATTACATGTTGCGCAACATTATTAAAATCTGGCTTATAGCTGTCTATCAAACTGTAACTCTTGACACGGACGAGATTTTGTTCAGACGTTACTTTTTGTCTTGGGGTTTTAATAGAATCGCTGTTTCTGTCGTATCTTTAATGCTGTTGTTTCTAAGTTGCTTTTTCTGCGAAGTTGCTTATAGCGGGTTTTGACGTAACGAAAACCCGGATTGAGCAAGAAAATCAGAAAGATTTGACAGGTACAGTGTTAAGAATATGGGAACATATCTCGCTTTTAACGAGAAAACCAGCTTAAAGCGAGCAACGTTTTTGCATTCATACTTTCAGTTCAGCTATTTTTTTTAATTCTTTCAATGCTCTGAAGGCAAACGAAAGCCTTATATATATATATATATATATATATATATATATATATATATATATATATATATATATATATATATATATATATATATATATATATATATATAATATATATATATATATATATATATATATATATATATATATATATATATATATATATATATATATATATATATATAATTTTAATTTGTGGAGTAGATTCGAATAAGAAAATTTTACATTTGTTGACGCTAGTGTTATTGCTTTCCGCGTATACTTCCCCCAATATTATAGCTCGAATTCAAGTAAATGCAAATGAGAAATCCACAAAAAGAAAAAAAAAAAAGAAATGCGTCAGAGACAAACAAATTAACCGATAATAATAATAATGATAATAATCAAGGATGAAGTTTCATGATTTTTTCTAAAATCTTGTTTTTTACGAGCACTTGTTCAAAACGAGCGAATATCGCGGTCCCTTCGCACTTGTTATAAACGAGTTCGACTGCAGTCATAAATATTTATGTAGTATATTTTATTAGTACATTCTAACAATTATTATTAAGATATAAAAACGAATATTGTAGTCCCATAAAATCGTTTTTCTTACGTATAATACATATGTTACTGTCGTATCTTCGCCATTTGAATTATATGTAATCCACTATAATATTAAAATCTGTTCGCGTCCGTCTGTCTGTCTGTCTGTCTGTCTGTCTGTCTATCTGAAGATCGATCTTCTCGAGAACCACTGCGAATTGGGAGTCAAACGAGATACCGATCAATTCGAAATTTTCCAAAGAAAACAATAGGACCAATCTCATAATTGTACGACTTTAATTAGCGGAGATATTAATTAAAACGTTAATTAACATAACGCTATTCAGGAATTTTTATTTCTTTCCTGTTGCCATTTTGCATATGGGTGAGCAAATAAAATTCTAATAATTGTGTCAAAAGAGATTTTTTTGGCTGCTGTCCAAATCTTAAAACAACGTTTCCATCTAGAATTTCATTTTTAATTAGTTTAAAATTGGTTGCTCTATTCGGACATTTATCTCGTCTGTCCTTTCTTATTTTTTCACATTCAACGTTCTTAACTCTTTTCAGCATATGAAAAATGTTTATTTAGTAATGTTTATTGATTGAAGTGTAAGTTTATCATTCACCGGCCTCATATTTGGGTACATTTAGGATGTGTGACTAATTATGTTTATTTTGTTGGACTTTTTCCGTCACATGGGTGAGTTTTCGAATTGTAATAAATCTCTTTTTCCTTCCTGTTTCGATTTTTGCAATACAGTTTGTATCGTTAAAAGAACACGTTAAATTAAGATTGTTTGGATTTCTTTAAGTGAAACAGAGTTGAACAAAAAATATTGTTTTTAAGGATTTTAACTAAAGCTTAATTGGAATCTGATGGCTTGATATTAAATTAATGCTTATTGGTATTTAATAAGTCTTGGTGCTTTAGTTTCCGTAATCAACAAAAAAGTGTGTGTCATTTTATGTAAAAAGCTGATTGTAATTGTACATAAATATTTCAGATATATTCTATCAGATTTAATTCAGTTTAAAGTGAGCACATATTATAGTTGAGAATGCATATATTTTCATCTTTTGTGCTAATTGAAAATACTGATAACTTGTATTATTGATAAATATGATTAACGTTAAAGAGGTTTTTGCGAAAAATATGCTCTACCGGTGTTTTGCAAACCTTGCATTACGCGTAATTATTTACTCCTTAGCGCTTTAGAAACTGATGTCAGAATAATACAAAAACATCAATTGAACAGCTCTTTCATTTTTTAAGTAGCCCGTGCAACGCCGGGCACGCAGGCTAGTGTTTATATAAAGGGCGTTCAGCTGAAAAGGTTTAATACATTGCAAAATACAAAATGGTTAGTTTGACTACGTCTTATATAAACAACGTAGCATAATATCAGGAGAACAAACGTTGTTTCCATTGTCGTTCCTTAAAACATCATTATTTTTAAAAGTAGATTAAAAATACTCGTAGAAGTTATTTTAAAATTATAAAAACATTTTCTTGCTAAACTTTAACAGAAAAAAAAGGGATTAAAAAAAAAC
This sequence comes from Uloborus diversus, assembly GCF_026930045.1. Taxonomy (NCBI): domain Eukaryota; kingdom Metazoa; phylum Arthropoda; class Arachnida; order Araneae; family Uloboridae; genus Uloborus; species Uloborus diversus. The sequence continues at coordinate 39,002,138 of NC_072737.1, forward strand.
ATTTTACCCCAAAACTATTTTGCATTCAAATAAATCCCATTACATTTCGTTTAGTTTGCTTTGTAGCAATTTTTAAATAACAACTCACAATTTTGTTTCAAAATTACAAGTTAATTTTTCTTAATTTTAAGGAAAACCTAGCCTTTCATTAAAACTAAAAAAGTTTAAAGTTAAATATTAATGCGTATGTCGTTTAAATCTGATGCATCGACTAGTTTTATCTTTCTCCATTTGTCTCAGTTATTTATTTGTTTATGATATGAATATTTAAATCACGTTACAGTGAATGCAAATCAATTTAAATAAGATTTACTACTTGCCTTATGAAGCTAATGTATTCAACATATTTACTAATTCTAAAATTCAGTGTTTGTGTTAACTCACTCTGAAGTACTTGAAACATTTGTTGCCAAGCAACATTGTGAAAAATATTCTGTTGAATTTTCTGAAAGCTGTGTATTACGCCCAATTAAACTTTACTGTTTGATTGGCTTTATTCTTTTAGATAAATATTTCACTGGTTAACCGCTGCAGAGTCATATGTTCGGTTAAGATTATACGCGTTTATGTAATAGCCTTTCATAAAGTGTTCCGGGGATAAGATCAATAAAATTAATGCTATAATATAATTGAAGAATTGCATGCCAATCATGAAAGACGATTTTAACACCAAAGGTAAATTGAAAAGTGGTAGGATGAGATAATTAGAAGCAAGGGGTTTCAAACGTACTTTTTAAGTTTTTGAGTGAAACCCACCCTTCTAAATTTTAAAAAAATGTACTTGATGTTTTACAAGATCCTAACATGTTTCATTTATTTTTCTGATTGTCTCAGCATACTTTAAGGGATGTTATTTAAACCAGCACACCCCCTTTGCTTTTGAACCGCGAGTTCTTGCAAAGTCCGGTTGGTGTCTTATAATAAACAGTTTGATGTTTTTTTTTCTTTTTTTTTTTTTTTTTTTTTTTTGGTATTTTTAATAAGTCGTGTTAAATTTAAGTTTTCCCAGGAAGGTCCAAATTTAACAGTCTGTAACCGTTGCACAACAAATCATGGTAGTCTGAAAGTTTAGCATATATTCTGTAGACGCCATATCTTGATTTGCAAAAAAACAAGGCAATTTATTTTTCCTAATAATTCAAATTATTTGTATTAATAACATGACATATTTCACTGACAGCGTTTATGTTATACGTTGATATTTCTTAATTCGTTTGTTTGGCCACTTTTCCTCTAATTTTCTCTTTAAAATGCGAGTATTTTACGACCTGTTTTAGTCTACATCTCATTTCTATGGCATTCGCTTTCATCTTCTATTTGAATGTGATCTTTAGTGTAAGATCGTTGAAAATATCTAGCACATTGACCAAACAGGTATTTTGTACCTTTTTACTATTTTTAAAAAGAAAGAATTGACATATAGAATTCTAACTTCAACGGCTTTCTCTATTATTTTATGAAAGCTACTCCCAAAGGGTAACACAGTTTTTTACTTTATTTTCATTTTTCATACAAAATATTATAGAAGGCTATTTGAAACTACCTAATTTATTCATGGAACTTTTACTGCTTGAAAAACGATGAAACAAATTTAAAATCAAGCAAAAATCTTGACGTTGTCATATCTTGACCCAACTGTACAGTTGAAATAGAAAACTTGTTCCGTCAATGGATCAATTCATCATTAGTTTGACGCTTACAACCTAAACAGCCTAAATACGTCCATCAAAAACATGTCCGGTATTGTTGTGATTTCATTTGAACAAGTTAAAAATCTTAATTTTTTTTTTTTACTTTCCCCAATAACAGCAGCACTGTGACCTGCTCTGAATTCTAAAAGCTTTTATTCGCGTGAATAACCCACACTCCGATCTCAAAATCACTTTCGGATTTTATTTTTAAATCGTAGTGGTTTCGCAATATCGTTCGAGTTTTTATTAAAAAGACAGCAGCTTGGGGTTTCAAAATTGGGGCTTTGTTAGGTGGTACGAGTCACTTAAAAAATGCTTTTTTTTTTTTTTTTTTGTTAAATTCCCATTTATCAAACACATTGAAAGACCACGAAATGGGAAACGTCTTCTCAGTGAATGCTTTTGCATTTTACCAGAAGTAACAAGTGGAAAGCTAGTCAACTGAAACTGATCTAAATTGTTAAGTTCCTTACTGACATGTTTTTTTTTTTCTATCTATAGGGACTGCGTTAGGAACCATAGCCATTTTCATACCTAGTTCGAATCCCCGATATGGTATCTAATCTTTCATGGGCAACCTTTAACGCACGGATGTCTATGCCGCGGATAATTGTACAATAGCTGGGTTTTCTTCAATGCAAAACTGAACTAGGGATTTAATTTTTCCTAGAGCATTTAAAGTCAAACGAATGTCAAAGGGATATTTTACTAACTTGTCGTTAAAGAAAAAATAATAATGAAGCAGGCATTGTGAACATGATTTGATCCAATGCATAGGAATATAATACTATTCTTGCTCTTTTATATGTTTTTGTTTTCGTATTAAAATGAGGTTGGGACGTGGTACGTTTATTTCAGGGAAGTTCTTAATAAATCAGCAAAAGTAAAAATAATTTCCTTACTGGAAATTCTTAGGAACAGTATGACCTATAAGGTGGAGTTAATCTTTGTGACCCAAAACACACAATTTTTTCATGTTTACTACATTGTTAACAATAAAACCACAATGCTGTTTGGACAGGTGTCTCATAGTCATTTTAGTTCCTTAGAAGACTTTCTGACGATTCCTGATTTCGTAAAAAGTTTTTTTTTTTTTTTTTTTTCAAATTCAGTAAAACGTTAATATAATTTTTCTTACGCGATGAAAAACAGTGAAAGCGAGAGCGATATTTCATTAAAGAATTCAAAAACTTGGGAGATGTATGGATATGAGTGTACGTGACAAGAACGCAACTTACCAGTGTTTTCCGAAGCTACACTAATATTACCTTTTTAAAAATGTATCAATTTCATACGTGATCTGCAACGCAGCTGATCACTTTGAAAGCGCTTACCGCAGAGCAGAAAACTTGAAAATATAAAGCATGTAAACTTTCTTATTCAGAAAACTTGACTACGAAAAAGGATTGAAATGCAACTATAGTATCATTTTGATAAAAGGTATGTTTTCAAATTATTTACTTTTCTTAATAGGGAAAGCAAAACTTTTTTTCGATGGGTTAATTTTTAATGCAAGTCTCTGAAAAAGTCAGTCCTAACCATAAATCTCCTGAATCAATGGTTCATGCTTCTAGACATAACCATTTTTCCGTGAAGCGTGCCACACACAAAAACACTGACACATTATTATTTTATGTATGAAAGAATATTATTTCATTCATTAAGTTTTTGTAAGAATGTTAGGAAATATTTTGAAACCTTTTTGCTCTGAAAATATGCAATGAAAAGTTTTCAATCACTTTCAGCGATAAAATCGAAATCAGGGTAATGAATTGGAGTAACTCTTACCAAGATTACCAAGTGTGGTTATTTACAAGTCCTGCTTTAACTTCAGCAAAAATACATTACACACAAACACACATAAATCTTTTTAAAAATAATAAAAAGGTATAGAATACCAGTTTGGTCAGTGTGCCAGATATTTTGAACGTTCTCACTTTAAAGAACACATTCAAATAGGAGAAGAAATAGAGCATGCCATAAAAACGAGTTGTAGACTAAAATAGGTTGTTAAATACTTGCACTTAAAAGAGAAAATTAGGGAAAAAGAGGCAAAACAAACGAATTAAGAAGTGTCAACAGATAGCATAAACGCTAGCAGTGAAACATGTCATGATATTAATGCAAATAATTTGAATTATTTGGAAAAATAAATTACCTAGTTTTTGCAAATCAAGATACGACGTCTACAGAATATGTACGGCACAAAATGATTTTGTCATTAATTAAAAAAAAAATCTGATCGAACTTGTGAAAAAACCTACATGTTCATTTATGTATTACTGCTATTAATTACATTTTTTCTGATCTGTTCTTTTATGTATGGACACAAAAGATCATTTTGAGCCATTACGCTTAACTTTGTGAGACTTCAAATTTTTTAAGTATTACTGACTTGACAAAAGGCATACTGCTGCATAAGATGACAGGAATAAGAAATTAATTTCATAATTTTTATTTTACGACGAGAAAGATGGAAATAATGTTCACAAGTCATTACATCATTCAGTATTTCCCAAATAACTCCTAGGAAACTATTTTTGACGTTATTGAAAGGGATTTTTCTATAACTTAGAATTTTATGCAGTATAACAAAGGATACAAATCTTGTAATATACTGAAGTACCGAAGGGGCAAGTTTGAACATTTAAAACGTTTTTTGTGCTATTTCAAAATGGCGTGATTTTCTAAAAATAATTATTTTTCATCAAATTTCTGACCGGACTCAAATTTTCCCGAATTACCATAGTCAAAGCATATATCTTTCGTTTTATACCAAACAATGCAATAAAACTATCAGAATATGAATACAGCTATTTAAAGTATATAGAAATTACGAACTCAAAGTTATCTTAAATAACTGTATACATATTGTATGATTTTTTGCTTAATAAGAGATAAATTTACTTAATATTTTTCAGATAACAGTGGGTTACCAGCGCATACACACGTTTTTAATTAAATATACCTTCCAATAATACGTTAAGACCTTTCCGGATAAAGTTACGAGTATTACTAAAAGCTTTCAGAAAAGCGCGTTAAATTAAGATGTTTATTAAATTCTTGTTCACAGCTGGAAGTAGGAAATAAATCTTGTTCGACGGAATATCTTTATGATACAAAAAATGGCATTATGCTGCTGGAAAAACTTAATTTCATTTACGTTCGCAGAACAATAAATGCATTTTACGCAAAATATTTTGTTAGCAAAATAAGAAGCAAGCACGGGAGTGCGATCGCTTTTAATTTCTTATAGAAATGTAAAAATTTCTTATAATTTATGAATAGTTGGATGTTATTAAATATGTGTATTGTTGTGTGATGTATTGTAAATATTATGCAACTGTTTTTCTCAATTTGGAGCCATATCGATTGTTCTGATTGTAAAATTAATCAACTGTCTGCAATAAAGTTGGTTTGGCTTAAAATACAGGGTGCGGAAGGAATTGTTGAGACATTTGCCCCCAGACATTTTTGTCAAGCTAATTATGGAGCATTATTAGGGCATTAGTACTTTGGAGTCTAACTTTTCAATTGCAGCCATGGAATAGAATTTGCATTAATGTGTGCCTGTGTTTCTGCCAGTTTACTTTCAGGTAACGTGGTACATTTTAATTAGTTGAACTGCACAAAACAAAGAAAAATGTTATGGATCAAAACCAAACTTTTGAAAGCCAATGAGTGAGCTCTTCACAACAATGTGCTACGGTATGGTGTGCTTTTGCTAATTTCGGAATTATAGATCCATATTTTTTTGAAAAGATGGAAAGAACAACAGCAGATCTTCTGCTCTGCAAAAATACCACAGAACCTACTACAGCCAAAACTCAACAAACTTGAGGGTCTTCATTTGTAATTTCAGTACGATGGTACGAGTGCAGTCACAGTAAGGACATAGGTAAAACACCTGCGGCAGATATTTCCCTCGGACCTAAATATGTCAGCATGATCCTCTGATCTTACTCCTTCCGGTTTATTCCTTTGGAGATATTTGAAAACTGCCATTCTTAAAACATCGAAGCGTAATCATTAGACCTGAATGCATAAGTCCAAAAGGATTGGCTATTTTTTCTTTTGTTGCTGAGTATAAATGCATTAACACGGAAATTTAAAAAAATAAATAAAAAATAAAAACGAAAAAAAACCGAACAAATACATGTTAAAAACGTTTTTACTTGTTTTTAAACTTTTTGCAAGCAACCCTGAATTAGTCTAGGACAAATTTTTAGTGGAACTGAGCGGCTGTGATTTATGAGATTCAAAACTATGCCGTCATTTTTCAGAATTTTAACTTAATTTTCACTCATAAAAATGCCGAAGAAGTAAAAGTTGGTACAACGCATGCAGAGTTCGATTTCCGATTCTGTGAACGATTTGTTGAGTGAATTTCGCGGACGATAAAGACGGACATCAAGTTTATCAGTGGACAAAGAGAACAGGGTCAAACGTCCAACAATAGTTTAGACAAAAAGCATATGCTATCCTAAAATGAATGGTATCGACAACTTTTAAACAATACGGTCATGAGTCTTCCAACTGGTACTCCACGACAAGAAAAACATTCTCTGAAGACTGTCCAATAACATCTGCACAAGTGGAAAAATAGTCATCAGCTTTAGAAGTGGTATTTAATGATAGAAGCCAATGTCTGATTGTAGCAAACCATAAAGAACACAATGTGATTGATATCAATGAAAGTAATTAGTGCGATTGCCCAGTAGAAACTGGGCGTTAAAAATTCAATGTGCTATTGATAGTTGTGCCTTAATAATGACGCATGTCGTATTGGATACCATATCGGGCATAGCACTAGGTCTCTAAAAGCGGAAGAATTTTCGCACACCCTTTATACGGAGGAAACAGGAAGTTCCGTATAGAACGAAATCAGCCTATGTTCCCCGTATACAAGTATGGAGTTTTTAGCATCAGATCATAATTCTCTTTATTTTCTGAGATTACAAACTATGTCAATATACCCTTTAAATTGATTTATTCCATTGAAGTTGATTTCTTAAAACAAAATATCCCTCTCATGAAAAAGAAAAATACATTTGAAATGCATGTATGCTACCAAATTCAGTTTCCGTTTTTCTTATTAAATGTTTAAGCAATGCAACTTAATTTTTTTAAAAAATTTAGCTAGGGGTATTTTTTCACTTGTACTTCGTCAACAAATTTCTCTAACTAATATAGTTTGCTAAAAATCAATCCTCAACTCCTTGACCTATATTTAACTTTATTCCCATGGGCTTTAATGTTAAAAATATTTGAACTGTTAAAAGTTGAATCGAAAAATGTTGAAATAAGTATATAAATAAATATGAGAATGTGGAGTGTTTGACGAGATCTTTCGAACAAAAAACATTTCGAACTTTTCTGTTCTTTCAAAAGTTTTTTGGTTAGACTGGCAGACCGACACATTTTCTCGGTCTCGAAAACCTACCTTTGAATTTTTATTTTTCAATATTTATTTAGTTAATGGTTTTGGACTTTTTTTTTTTTGGAAATATTTTTAATAACCCCTTTTTATGCCTTTTTCATTTTACGGGAAAATAGACTTAAATTCGTGCAATAGTGTAAAGCATTGTTTTAGTACATATTTACCTACTCAACAGCAAAATGCACAAATAGAAACTATTTTTTCCAGCTTTTAAAACTTTTTAAAAAAATTCAAATATATTTAGTGCTTATTTCACAATTTTAGTGCATATGCGCAAGCATATTTGAATGATTTTTTAAGTATATAATCTGATCTCTAACTCTGATCTCTACATCTCCAATATTATCTCCTTGCAATAAAATCATAAGAACAGCGCTGTGATTTCAAGAGGGAGGAGTGTCGAGGCAAGGTTGTATATTCAATGCATTATGCGGGGAAAATACTCGAAATACATACATAAATGTATAATTAAACTACGTTTGTAATTTCCAGGGAGGCAATCGACCCTCCTCCTGATCCTCAACTGACGGATCTGCATAAAAATTAACTTAAAATTGCCTAAATTAAAAAAAAAACAACTGCTAACAGACGACTTGAAAAATGTCGTGTGACAAGATTTATTCGACAAAATTTATCTAAACATCTTTAACTACCATGCTTTCTAATTTTTAAAAAGTGATAATAATAAAATGCATTATTCTCAATTTTTTTTAAACCCAGTATAATTGGTGAACAGTAAGTGTTGTATTAGTTGCTTTTTTATTGTTCCTAATGTTTTTCCAAATGTTTTCTTGATCTTTTCATTTCTTTTTGTTCTTTTCCTTCTTCATGCTGCATTAATTTCATTACATCCGTTTGGATGTGTTTTTGCTTTGTGTTCACATTTGTCTTTTGTGTCTTATAGTTTTCTGCATTTAAATTGTAGTTTTGGTGTAAAACTTTCCTATGGCAGTTCTGGACTGGCAGCACGTATTATATTTGTTTTTATGCTTGAACGTGGTAACATTGTCTAATTTGCTTTGTTCGAAAAAGTTAATGGTCTCACGAAACTGTTGGGGTATTGTTAATGCCCCGGGTAATATTCAAATAATGAAACTTACAAATTACAAAAACTTGCTATTTTCGGTTGTTACTCTCTTTTTTTTTTAACGAAAGATACATAGGGGATCATGGGGCAAGTAATTACGGCTGTTTGACTTTTTCAAAATTAAGAAATTTGAAATTTGTTTTGAAAATTACAGTTTATAAAAAGAACAGTATATTTTATATTAAAACTCGCATTGAAACCTTATTTTTTACCTTTGACAGTAAATTTGAAGTTTTTCTTTGTACCTGGATAGTTTTTACTTTTGTTTCCATTAGGGTAAAGGAAAAAATAAAATATTTTTGTATAGACAAAACAGCTAATGAGATATGTTCTCTTTAATTATTAAAAGTATGTATTTTTGATCAAATAAATGAGTAAACTAAGTAATTAGTGAAGAAATAATTAGATAATGAAACAATAAAAATGAGTAAGTAAATTAATTATTATATGAGAGAAAAAAAAAGTGAATAAATGAATAAATAAGTGAGTGAATAAAAGATATATATAAATAAATTATTTAATTAATAAATACATACGTAATTTAATAAATGATTGACGAAGTAAACGAAATGAACTGTTTCACTTTGCCCCATGTCACTTGACTTACAGTGCGAAATATTTAAATCAAAATAAGCTTAATAATAAGTAAATTAGCACTGCACCGAACATTAGTAGGTCTTAATTAATATTTAAAATGTTAATAGCAAGAACTTTGTCATTCTATTATATTCAAACAATTATTACTTTGAATAATCAATTACTTTGAAATTTTGACTACAACAAAATTTTTCAATATAAGTATGAATTTCAGAAAATTGCTTGCCTAACCATATGCTTTTGTCTCTAGAGATAACTATTTCCTGATTGGAGTAGACTACATATGTTACTAACTACTTGAAATATAATTAGATACGTGGCGCTGAAGACGGAATAAATGTTTTACCATTTCCCTTTGCCCGCATTCCCCTAGTTTTTAAACATTTTCAGTTTTTTCACACGTTTTAAATTCTGCACGGCACAAATTTTTACATATCTCTAGTTGTGTTACATACCACGCTTGTAGCGGTGTCGGAACGTTCCTATAAGGGGCGGCATATCTGTACTTTTTTACAAGACGGTACGTAGTTCCGTTAAATCACTTCAAGTAAAGTATTTTTAAATTTTATTGTGAATTCAAATTTTTCTCTGGAAGAAACTTTTTTTTGACGCTGATCAAATCTAAATTATGCCTAAAATATTTATTTAAAAACAATGAGCCCTCTTTGCTAATAAAAAGAGAAAAAAAAACTATCCAATTTTTGTACTGCGTTAGGAAATCATAGCGGCTACAGCACTGTTACAACCCTAACGTTTTCTAACCTCAATTGATTTTAAACATACTTCTTGTAGTATAAGAGAAAATCAGTTTCTTCCTATTTCTTAACTTAAAATGATAGATTTTCAATATTTCTCGGAACTCAAAATGAGACGTGGTTTTTAAACAAGATTAAAATGTGAAATCGATACTATTTCTCTAACGACTTGTCGCTCTATGACAGATAAAACAAATTGCATCCATAACTTATGGTACGAAGTGACTGTTTGACAGCGCCGATATCAAATTGCTACCAATTTTCCATAATATGTCTTGTAAAGCTATTTATCAAGAAATAATTAAGGAAACTGCGTAAAATGTGTATAAATCCTCTTAAAATAATGATACAGTTTAGCACAAAAATTGAAAAAAAATTGGATAGATTTACGGGGAAAATGAGAATTATTTTGTAATATTCTGTCAATTTCTATGCAAGAAGAGGATCTAGTGTTTTCAAGTACCCTTTATATTTACGTACAAAATTGACGTCAATTAAATACTAAAGATTTCAACGTGTATTTTCATTGTTTGGATTTCGTTGTTTCACTTATTTATTTTTGAAGCTCATTAGTTAAAATGTTTCTTTTCCTTCTTTGTTTTACATCGTCTGCTTGAAATTTCAAATGTTAAACAACCGCTATAATAATGATGCCTGCATGTTATAATTGGAGTTGGTAGCTTCGTTTCATGCAGTTTTCATTAGATTTTTTCTCCCTAACGAGAGCGCATAGTTTAATGAAAACTGCTTTAAAAGAAAAATAGTTAGTTTTTCACTAAAATGATCGTAAATTTTGAACATGAAACTTTAAAGTAATATTTTTTGTTTCAAAAACTAATTGAACAAATGGAACGCTCTCATTTAACTTTTACTGTACTATTGACGGTTTATAACGATAGTAATATAACTCAATAACTTAAAATTTGAGTTAACAATGGTTCTGCCTTTTTTTTTTAATTTCTTTATTAAGCGTACAAAATGAGGAAAAAATATTTACATATATTGCCTACTAGGAGCATTTGAAAATTGTCCATTAACCGAACTGATGCTGAAGGCTTTTACAAAACTTTCAATTGTTCGAATCTGCACTAGGAAGATTTATTCCACTTCCATTTTGACCACCAAAATATAGACATCAAACTTCAAACGGAAATATTTTTTTATGGAACGGTGAAGTTTTAACTATGTTTTTCTTCAAAAATACAAAGAAAACTATAGTCAAACGACCCTGCTTACTAGTCTTTCAGAGGCTAAACTATTGTTCAGATGTTATTGACTTTAGAGAACGGTTTTAATGAAATACGCATTATCTACTAGTTTGTTATTTAGATTTCGCTATATTTTCTATCACAATTAACAAGATGGATCATCCACTCATCAGCCTCCGTGTCAGACTTTATCAGAAATCAGTTTAAAGATGCACGTATCATCAGCAACCTCTCTTGAGATCTGTATGGCTTTTCTGGTGCTTAGACCACAACCCATGTAACTTGCGGCTTTGGAGGTATTTGTTGTGCATTTAACGTTAATTGAAGTTCCGCTGCTTAAGTTTAGCCTTGAACTGAATTGAATAATAAAGCGAAGACTATTTTTATCTGCAGACGATTTCTTAAAGCATGCATTTTTCATTCCGTCTTTTTGATTAAGTTCGCAATAAATGGTGGAACAAAGATTATGTGTGGTCAGTTGTCTTATTTTATACATTATATCGCATAGATTTCATTCTATCGCATAAATATGGACTTCCCCGCATCTGCCAGCACCTTACAGCATAGAAATACAGTCCGCTATCGCACACATTTGGAGATATTTAAACCACCGGGGAAGTCGTGATAATCTTAGAATTTTATCCGATCTTAAAGATGGCATTGTTTAGCTGTATATGTTGCCATATTCTTTTCAAGTATCGCAAATGCGTGTGTAATTCATTAAAAATCCCCTCTGACGATGAAATGTTGCATTATCTTTCAATACGCTTAAACAATGTCCCATTCCAGCACTATGTTCTACAAAAAATTTTGTTAATTTCCGAGTTCGAACGTTGAAAGTCAAACCAAGTTTAAAAAAGTTTTTATTTCCTTGGTCCCCCTTTTCACTTGGTCATTTAGAACTTCAATTAGGAAGCATATTGATTTTAAAGCGTAACATTCTTCCTTATACATCCAAATTTTCAGTTTTTATGACATCCGGCTGAGACACATCACTAACTAACCGTGTGATCAACCGGAGGATCATGAACGTAATATCATAATGCAAATGAAATAATGTTAACTAATACTTGAACTAATATGACCGTCGCAGTCGAAGATCCTGACTACCATAAGCGGCAAATTTAGATACTGTAAGTGGTAGGTTATTTGAAAATTAAAATACAGTCGAGTCCCGACTTACGCGATAGATGCGTTCCGAGACCCTTCGCGTAAGTTGAAATTTCGCGTTGTGGAAAAGGGTATGTGTAAAAACTTTTACAAACATACCCATAAGATTAAAGACACTTGTAAATACCACCTCAAACTGTTAAAAACCATTTCTTAACTATACATTACTGTTTCTTAAATAAAAAAATGAATTTTTGTTTATTGTATTTTTTAAAAAACCGTTTTATTTAACATAAACTGCTACGATGAACAAAATCAATGATCAATGGGAAACGAAGACGTAAAATAAACCACTACGGTACGTTCATTATGTAGTAAGAAAAACAAATGCACTACAGTTGTTGAAACTTTCTCTTTTTCCTTTTATCTTCACAAACTTTAAATGAAACAGCACTCTTAGGTGTCATTGTATTTTATCAACTTTCCCATATAGAATGAAAAATAAATAAATGGAAAATGAGGAGTAGTTATTTGTATTAGCGATGTTTAGACTAGTACGGTGTGGGGAACTTCCGCCCTGAATGATGCCAAAGGAATGAAGCTCCATTCACGAAACAACTGCGATTCCCTTCGGAAAATTTTTACGTTGCGGATGAAGAATTCACGTTAGGAATAAAATTCTTTACCGGGGAGAAAATCGCGTTGTAGCCATTTCGCGGTAAGCCGGATCTCGTTGTAGCGGTAGTCGACTGTATACTCTTCTTAAGAATTTGATTTCTGGTTATAGTTTCTTTAATTCCTTGACGATCTTATTATTTTTAGGAAACAGTCATAAAAGTGCCTATATGTTTATTCAATAAAATGGAAAATTTTAGATGTTTGCACAATATGCACATTTGGGGGTTGGGCGTTAGCTTGGAACTTATACGCTCTGTCCCGAAAATGTCACGGCTACGAGAACTAGGAGGCGAAAGCTCAGCCCATGATTTGACAAAAATTAATGTGTTCAGGTTTTCAATTGAAAGACAAAATAATTTTTTTTTCCATGTACATTTATTTTTGGTGAAAAAGATGAACAAGAAAATAAACATGTTTCCTGTAATTACATTGTAAGAAAGTTTTACTTATTTATTTTATTCATTTTAGCACTTTTATTTTTAGTATTGTCATTGCATTTTTTACGCGTTTGTATAATAAGTAAAAAATTCCCGTGTAGAATCTAAGCAAACCTGCTTTACTCACTTGGCCATATTTTCTGCAAATTTTGAATTTTTCATCATGATGTTTCTTTGACTTTAAAAAAGTTCCAAAATCAAACAATTGTTTTTTTTTTGTAATTTATTTATATATTACAGTGAGTCTGAATGAAATCAGTAAAGTGAAACTTTTGTTTTTAAAACTTTCTAATAATAATGTAATATTTTTGTCTTTTCCAGGTAAGCACTTATTGGAGTAAAACAGGAAAATGTCATGTAATGATTGAAACTCAAGTGTCAGGTACGTGCTAAATCTGACTTTGAGGAAGCAGTTTTTTTCTTTATCGCTCATTTAGACTATAACGCTATCTTATTTCATTCAATATCGATAGAAAGAATATGATCCAGTCAAAAATATTCAAATGATAGTAAAACTTATAAAGTGTGTCAAGTCAAAATTCCTAGCATGCCAAGTTTGGTCTAATTAGTCAATAATTTTCCATGGTATTCAAAAATTGGGTTAAAATGCTAGCAATATATTCATGACTCATAATTTAAAAATAAATACTTTTATTTACATATGTACAAAATAGATAGTGATTAGCATCAGGATAATTCAGTCACGGCAAGAGTAACTGCCAAAAGTGCTAAGAGAGCATCAAGATTACAGCATGGAAATCAAATCAAATCAAATCAAGTCATGAAAAACTAAAACGGCATTCAGCCTATTTAAAGGACGCAAGCAACGGCGTTGGATCACGTGATGAATTTACATTAAAATACTTCAACTTCAAGTTTAACTAAAGCGAGAAAAATACATGCAAATTTTAAATGTTAATAAAAATATTTAACAAATGAAGGCGACGATCCACTATTAAAAGATCGAATATAAAGCTGAAAAAAATGTGAATAATGTGGAAGAAAAGAAAACCTTGTTTTTGAAACGCAAACGGTTTATCCTAGGTAAGAAAGACAAATTGAATTTTTAATTATCTGTCTAAACCAAAGACTCCCGTCCTTCTATTTTTTGTACCACAGAATTATGATTATCCTTGTATTTTATTTAATTTAAAACAATTGAAAGCTAATCACTTACGTATCCGTACCATCTGCTTTAAATATCGGCAACCGTATTTCGTATAAATATTTGCCTTATTTATTTATTTGAAATTTGAACCAATTCAAAAATGAATGTCGGTCAATTGAAACAATCTTTTTTAATACGCTTTAGTAAATTCATCAATCCACTTACTGAATAATACTTTAGTTTAGTATTTTGTTCAACTAAATTCGGTGTGTTCAATACATGTGTTTGAGCAAACTGTTGTATTGAATCAAATCCGAAAGCTGTTTTATTATGTCACTGCAACTTCACTGCTCATTTGGTCGGATTTATTCTACCAGATAAAAGAATAATTTGTTACCCACTTCTAAATTAAGAATCACAGGTTTTATTAAAATTGGACATCTTAGTTGAATATATTTCCATTGAGTGCTTTGGAGATAAGATTAATGAAATACGCTTATTTATGCAAATGAACAAATTAGAAACAATGAGCGCATAGCTATCACGAAAGATGATTCAAGCCTGATAGTGGAGTTTATCTTACTAAAATGTTAGTTAGTTTTAAACTCATTTATTGTTATATACAGTATCTTATATTTACAAAGCATAGACGGAATAGTTTTATGTCTAAAATAAATATCGTCACCTCAGAGCAACAGTAAGATATCTTAGTGTTATTCCTAGGATTTCATATCTTACTGTTGATCTGAAGCGACAGTATAATAATCATATAAAGCAGTAGACAAAATGCTTCCATTTCTAATATGGTTACCTTTTATAAAACTAATGTTGGTATTTTTGAATATTATAAATATTAAATCTGTCTATTTGAAGAGCTTTGTTATGTATTGATATAAGAAATTTTTCTGAAATTTACTTTTAAACTCTTATTTGAAACTTGTTTTTACGTAATACCTACTTAAGAATGCACTCAATATTTCCGAATTTTAATTTCTTCACGTCCTAACAGAAGACATTAAGAAAGCAGTAATGTGACATCACATTTTCTTTTGCTAGTAAACTATATAATAATTTTAAATTCGTCTAAAACTCAGGGAAATATGTATTCGTAGAGTACTCAAACTTTTAGTTTTCTTACAAACAGGTATTAATAACCCAAATATCATAAACCAGAAATTGATTATTTTAAAAAAAAAACGTTAACAAATTTGCAAAAGCAGTTTCAAAAAATGTTGTCACGGGTAAGTTTATGTATGAAAATATATTAAAAAAACTGGCAATATGAACTAATAAAAAGTGTAAGTACCAAATTACTAAAGACTCTTTTAATTAGCTTTACCAATAAGGTCACAAAGAATAAGTTCACAACTATGTCGATATATGATAACGTTACCTTTTAAGAAGAGCCCACAACGTACACTATTACAAAAAAGTAGTGAAACGTGCCATAAACAATGGGGTTCAATAAAAATATAGTTTTGATATAAAATAAT
Source organism: Uloborus diversus (assembly GCF_026930045.1). Taxonomy (NCBI): domain Eukaryota; kingdom Metazoa; phylum Arthropoda; class Arachnida; order Araneae; family Uloboridae; genus Uloborus; species Uloborus diversus. The sequence continues at coordinate 39,017,742 of NC_072737.1, forward strand.
CCTACGTGTATACTTTATTGAGTATTAGTATATATATATATATATAAATAATGCGAAATTTACTACGGACAATTTCGATTTTCCTCGATACATAACTTTTCTTTAACTTTTAAATGAGTTTATAACCTTTAAATGAAATTATGATGAAGAGGATTTGGAATTGAAAAGGTTTATGAAAATTAATTTCGATTGCATAAATAAAGTCGGCAAAAAATGGCGTTCGACTCTTTTTTTTTTTTTTTTTCAGAGACTAGCAACACTACAAGAAAAACATTTATTTTATTGTTCAAGCAAAAAAAGCATTGAAACATTTCTTAGGATTAAGACCTAAAGATAAAATCTTATCTTGACATTTTAATCTCTTGAAATTAAATGAAAAGAAACATATGAACAATGTAAATCTTAAGACTCTTTTTTCCTTCTCTTTCCTGAAAGGAAAAAAATCGAAAGGTTTTTTTTTTTTCTAAACTATGTTTTTCAAAGACATTTCTTAATTCTTTTCTCGAGGTAGAACTATATCGTAATTTTTAGGCCGTTTCAGTGATTTTTATGCTATTGGTTACATGGTTATAAACACTTGTTCGTTTCATTTTTTTTTCTTTTTAAGTTGCTGAAACGTTATATTTTAAATTTTCTAAGCAGCTGGGACAGAAAATTTAGCTTTTTCTTTCGTGAGTTCTATTTTGATTACAAGGATACTAGTCGGCAAATGTCAAACACTGACGTCGGTAAAACACTGTTTTCCGGTTAATCTGCGGTGAATGTCGACATTTTTCGATTTCGTTCACACACACACACACACACACATATATATATATATATATATATATATAATAGTATAACACACACACACACACACATATATATATATATATATATATATATATATATATATATACATATATATATATATATATATATATATATATATATATATATATATATATATATATATATATATATATATAAATGGGGAAAAGGGGACGCGTGAACAATTTTTTTTTCATTTCTTAATTTTTCAGAAAATATTTTTGATTTCTCACAGAAAAGGGCTCCCTCTGATTGAATAGTCTTTTCTTTGTGCCATGGAATTTTTTCAGGTGTAAAAAGAACATTTCTATACTTTACGGAATTTTTAAACACTGTTCTCAATTGTTCACATGTGCCCCAATAGGGGAACCCAAGCGAGCAAGCTTGAAGCACATGTGAACACGATTGAGAAATGCAGGACGGGCATCATATTTCAATGAAAAACTAGTTATAATGAAGCATATACGTATATACCTGTTACATTCAAGGGTCTGTCGTATATATCGTGTCAGTTTGAATTGTACATTAACCATCATTAAGAAAATATTTTTTTCCGCTTATATAACACTGTTTACTGTCAAATTTTAAAGTTTTATTGCATGTTCTAATCACTGGAGCGACAAGAAAAAATCTTACAAGACTAAACAATACAAAGAATATTTTATTATGGAAAGTATATTCTTGTTGTGTAGTCTGTTCAAACTCCATGCGAAATATGATGATGAATTTTAAAATTATTCTAAATTTCAGTTTTTGGAAAATATTTTGTCTTTATTTCCCTTGCAAATATTATATACCTCTAAATTGTTGGCCATCTATTTAGTTGTTTAAGAATTAAAAAAAAAATAATAATAAAATAATAATAATTATGTAATAATTATTAACGATAAATTTACAAACTGATTGCAGCAAAATAACAATTATAAATATTTACATCTCTTTTAACACTTTTAGTAAGCCTATACTAATATTTATATAGCGGAGAGGATATATTAACTGTTCACATGTGCCCCTACATGTTGTGTTCATAAGTGTCCCGTCATGTACCTTAGAACTAATTTTCAAAATTAAAATTATTAACTTAATTACAAAATTGATACATTGCCATACATTTACGTGAATGTTCATTTAATGGTTTTCAATAATTAAATCTAGCTTACTAGTTAGAATTAGTTAAAAATATGTTTTTACACGAAGAAGATAGTAATATAAGTACATCAGCATCTGCTAAAACAAAGAAACTGTTACCACAGGAGCATAAACTGACTCCTTACCATGTTCACATGTGCCCCCTTTTCCCCTATTTATATATAGGAATAACAGGAATTATCAAGAAACAAAAAATGTCAAAAAATATACAAAATTTAAAAATGTTAACAAGAAAAAAAAAAGACTAAGTAAGACTGTATACAGTATATAAAGCAAGGATTGAAACGTCATCAGGAGAAAGAACATCGGATCTGTTTCGGATGTTTTTTACGTCGTTAAATTCTTTTAATTTTCGGAGAAAAAAATATTTTAAAATGGTATATATATATATATATATATATATATATATATATATATATATATATATATATATATATATATATATATATATATATATATATATATATATATACACGCTTTGGCCAAAAACGAAAGTTGTCACAATAACATTATTCAGTTCCTATCTATCCATTTATTTGTTTGAAACCGTTTTATAATCACGGAATAAATTTCGAGATTAGTAGCGAAAATTCACTTCCGTCAGCATCAAACACACTCTTGTAGATAAATAAATGTCTCAAGGTTGCCGATGACGCAAACTTTAGTGTAAATTTACATTGGAGACTACTGCATCAAGCGCGTTGTCCCAACTGGGTTAATTTATCCTAGACATTTTGAGTCACCGCGATCAGATAATGTGGATTCATTTTAAATTGAATGTTTCATTTTTTGAAAGTAAATGTTGGATAGTTTTACTAAAACTGTAATCCGTTGATGATAGTAAAAAGTAATGTTTTAATAGTTTATCCTGCAGTAAGAGAACTCTGTGTGCATTTTTAGTAAACTATTAGTTGAACTGTCACAATTTGTGATGAATTAAATATACATGTATATTTTTTCCATTTCTTACATCTCTAGGTCATATATTTTAATGTCAGTCTTGTGGAACGGTCTGAATATTTTTTTTTTGATAATGTGGCGGATTAATTTTCGATATTTAAAGTAACGAGATTGAATAAATAGTTCAAAGTAAAATATATGTTTTAAAGTAAAATATATGTTTTCATGAATAGTAAATGAGATGTTACATTTGTGGTTAATTAAAGAACATTATTTTCTTCGTAATTTTACGTTTTTCGAACTTTCACTCAGTGCTTCATTTTGTTATTCTAATAGAAAACTATATTGCATTTCAAAACACTGAAATAAGTGTATTCAGTGTATAAGTGTACTTAAAAGTGTATTTCGTAGTTTTAAAATTTAAGTTAGCGTGCCAATAATTTTAACTAACAATTGTATATGTGACTCATTTTTCTTCTTATTATTGTTTTAATAATAATTTTGTTGATAAGTTTATTTTTCGATTGTTTTACTCCAAAGGCGGGTTCTTTGATTACTTGTATGCAACGTATAGTGTGTTTTTTAGATAAATTATTTTACGCATTAAACTTTTAAGAGTTCTAAGGACCTTTAATCTTCAAAATTTTCGACTTTCTGGAAAACATATATGTTATGCATAATTCAACTCTGAACAGTTTGATACCTTATTTATTACCTTACGCAAAATTGTTTTTAAGTTATCGTAAAAATTCGTAACCTTTCCCCACAGAGATTTATGTTAACATCAGCTGTTTAAGCCTCTTTTTCTCAGGTGCCGGTTTCGCTGGTCTCTCATTTTGCGTACGTGATATCTCAAAGTTTCTTATATATTTCCGTAAAACTTTTAATGCATGTTTGTCTGGTTTATTTTTATAATCTGAACCTAAATTTCTTTACTTTTTTAACTATTTATTTATTTTTTGACTTTTTTTAAGTTATTATCAAAATTTTCCAAAATGTTGGGTGAAAAAATATGTATATATATTTTAAATATTAACTTTGAATTTTTATCAAAAATTCAGATTCAGATCGTAAAAATGAAACAGACAAACATGTATAAAAAGTTTTACAGAGATATATAAGAAACTTTCCGAGATATCATGCAAGGAAAACAAGAATTTGGCATATGAAAAAAAGAGGCTTAAACAGCTGCAGTTAACATAAATCTCTATGGGGAAAATTTACGCATTTTTACGATGACTTGAAAAGTTTTTTGCATTTGGTAATAAATAAGGCATCAAACTGTTAAGAATTAAACTATGCATAACGTATATTTTTTTCCAGGAAGTCGAAAATTTTGAAGTTTCAAGGTCCTTAGACCCCTTAAAAGGTTGGGGTTAAAGTTTAAATGAGTTTTTGAAAGGATATTAAAAATACTTTTAAAGTTAAACTTTTTGTGCGATTTCTTTTAAGTGCTCTTAGACAAACTTTGTATTGACAGAAGTGACGTAGGTACTTTTGCGTGACTAAAAGTGACACATTCGCTCTTCTCTCTTTCTTTATTTTTCGTTGTCCGTGTTTTGAAAACATTTCCTATAAAATGTAATAAACCGAATACATCAATTTTCTCTTTACATTTTTTTTAGATTCAACAATAATATTTTTGCAATAAACGGGGAAAAAAACTTCCATGTTTGTAATGGGATTTTTTTTTTTTTGTTACAAGCAAATTAAAAAAATAGAAAACATATTGAATTACTTTATTGAGAAAACGTATAACACGACCGGAAAATACAAAAGTGTGATCAAGTACTCTCTGTTCTCGAACTCCACGACTAGCAGCTGCAAACTGTTCAAATTGAAAAACTGGTGATGGTTTAAGGAAGCGCACTTCCCAAATGCATTCAGTTTTTGCTTGCTTGTTACTTCCTTATTGCTATCACCCCTGTTTTGATAAAATCAGAAGAGACCTGACGCAAGCGCAAATTCGAGTAAGGTTTCACGTTAAAATATCGAACAGTATTTAAGAAAAAATAAATAAATATGCCAGCATTTAAAGTTTAATCACTGCAGCCACGAATATTTATTATAAGAAAATATAGTACGTTATGCTGTTCAATATTTGAATAAGTAGTTCTTCTGAATGCAAAATAATTATGCTTTCAGACATAGTTTTAACTGTAAAATACCTCTTTGTTGCTTCAAAAAAGTTTTCGTTCAAAGGATATCACTAATTCATTTAAACTATGGACTTGATTCTTGTTGAAATATGTTCTCCAATTTATTTTTCCTTTTACATATTTAGAAGAAGCCTAGTAAAGAAATTAATCCTGATAATCATTAGGGGAGGATAAATACTGTCAAACTTATTTTTACTTCCTGAACTCATATAAAATTATACCCAGTAAAATAATACACGTGTATTTTATGTTCCGAAACAATAAAAGTAACCTTTTATCCCACCGGTAATTTTCATGCTCGGATGCTTTAATTACGGAGTATTCCTTTGTAACTAGCAACTGATAATATCGAAATAAGTGGTGTACTTCCTAAACTACAGATAAATTACTTTTCGATAACTTATTGAATCTCTGATGCGGCAGCTGCTATGGATCAGATTTTTCTGACAATAATGTTCTAATGATGCCAGCGACTGGGATAACATTTTATTGGCAGAGTAAGCTCTCTGGGATGAAATCTTTGGGAAGTGGTATCTAAAAATAAAACGCGTCTTATTGGCTTGAGTTAAGGATCCAACTTTTGTTAAATAGTTTCAAAGAAAAATATAGTATATACTAGTACTAGTAAAAATAAAGTAAGCATTTAACAAACTTACTAACCAGTAAAAATACTACTAAGTATAAAACTAGTAAAAATATAGTTTATACTATACTAGTACTAGTAATAGTTTTTGTGAATGAATCGTAAAAAAAATCGATTTAATTATGAAATCATGATAATAAACCGTGAAATTATTTAAGAAACAGAAAACTTTAATTCGTAGGCATTATACTAAAAAGGTGTAGTTGATCTTTTGTAAGACAAGGTAAAATTCCAATGATACGGTAAAATTAGATCGTAAAGGTTAGTTTATAGCAAAAATTATGTATCTTTTGAGTGTTCCGAGTAGATAACAAGTTAATGAAATAATTTACGTAAAAATATTGTTCCCAAAAAAGAAAATAGTTTAAGCATACTTTTCAATAACGGTGTCAATAAATAATTCATGATAGTTTGAGCTATAATTAGTAAGTAAATTACTGCTAAAGGTAATTTAATGTCACCTTAATAATCTGATAGTAATAAAAAAAAAAACTTTCTAAAGGATCTTAATTAACATTTTTCGGTGCTCAGATATTTTCTGGGGGGCAGGGACTAAAGATTTTTTCTCTCAAGGTATAGGGCAACAGCACCAGTAACAGACAAGGGTCCAGTAACATACAGTCGTGAGTTTTGGATTTAAATAATAATAATTTTTAGCCGGGTAAAACTCGAGTTGATGTGTGGCTCATAAATACGGTGCATTCGTCTAATGTTATCAGAGTGAACTTCATGACCCAGTTGGTATTTACAAGGCAGCGGTGAAAGGTTATGAACAATCATCACAAGGTCAAATGGTGTTTCATATTCATTTAAATTTAATAAGGATTTGGTTCTAAAAATAAAGAACTTTTGCATATTTTGACTAGAAAAAAGGAGTTTTCTTTATTACTCTTCCTTTCCTCATCCTATCTGTTACTGGATATCATCGATATTTTTGGTGTCTGGCACCGGGGGGGGGGGGGGGTCGAATCTGTTTTCTTTTTTTTTTCGAAATCGAGCAAATAAAAATAGAATTAACTAATTCAAAGGATCCAGAAGCAGCCAAACGTTAGATGAGATGTTGTTGCATAAGAGAAAAATAGTTTTAAAAATGTCTATATACATTAAAAGACTAAGAAAAATTAGTTAACCTTGAGTTAGCCTTAAGCACGAATTAGTTTTACTCAGATTGCAGTGGATTCATCTGTACCGAAACTATATATTACTTGATGAGGCTACTTAGTTAGGGTTTAAAAAGAAAAATAAAAATTGAAAACATTTATTTTGTTGATCATGATCTCCCGCAAGCTTTAAAACCCGTCAAAGAAATTCTCTTCTAAGTGAATTGAAGTGAATGTTCAGAGATCAAAAACTATGCTCAAATGTTTGCTGTATGATGCATATTTTATCATTCAAAAAGTGTATTTTAATATTTTCTTTCTCATACTATTTAGTTAGTAGAGCGATTAGACGAATATTTATTTTCTGTGCCGTCTGAGGTTACTCCACCAATTAGCTTGTTTCAGTTATAGGGCAGACCAAAATTCACAGACTCTTTGATGTTATGTTCCTTTTTCAGACTGGACTCGGGGCCTCTGCAGCACCACCCTTATCTTGCTTCTGCGCGTGCTGTTCCTCTGGCCCTGGGCCTCCACCAGCAGTACTGTCCACCCGAGTCCGCTTCTCCTCGGCGCTGGCGTCCATGTCCAACACACAAACACACCTGCACTACATGCCTACACACACCCACGTCCTGTGAGCGTTATTTGCCTGTAAAATTTGACGTTTTCGGTTGGTGTTAGACAAGCATGCATTTAAGGAGACGAAGAAGCCATTACCAACAGATCACTGAGTTTGAATGAAGTCGTGTGCTAAAGCTACGAGAAGGTGGATTTTTTTTCTCGGTATTGCAATAAGACATGGCCGAAAGAATAGCTAGTCACTGTGCATGATTGCTGGAAGCAATGGTTAAGGGATGATGCTGCCTCATGAATACAGTGTTCCATGCAACCAAGTGGCACTACTGAAAGTTAAGACATTCGTATTCGGCGTACATCTGTGACGCAAATGACACAACAAGCTGTTAAAAATCGGTTACTTCACGGACAACTCCGAGACAGGCACGCTGTAGCGTGCATTCTAGTGATACCAAGCCATTAGAGTTTGCTACCCCCGACCGGTGGTTAGCCAGTAGTAACCAGAGCTTATTGGATGATGGATTGGAGATGTGTTGTATTCTTTGATAAAAGCAGCTTCTGCGTTGATGCCAGTAATGCTAGTTCGCTGGTCTAAAGAAGACTAGAGGAACGCCTGAAACGAAGTTGTTTGCGGTCAAGGCACTCTGGACTTACTCCTGGGGTTATGGTCTGGGAAGAAATTTTTTATAACATCTGTGGAACACTCTCGTGGTTATATATATATATATATATATATATATATATATATCCCAAAGACACTATCTGCTAATTTATACGTCAGTCTGGGAAGTCAACCCATACTGATGATATTAATGAATAACATTCACAAGGGTGGCGTTTTCTAACAGGTAACGCTCGCTCTCCCACAGCTGCTGTAAAACAAGCTGCTCTACTGAGTGTTGACACATTACTTTATCCAGTGAGGTCACCAGATCTGTTTTTTTAAGTTTAAACTAACCTGTGATCTTAAAATTTAATCGATCAAACTTGTTAACTAGATAATTGCACTGTCCAACTTTCATTACTTTACAAATATTTGTTCTTGGTGTTGGGATTTTTTTTGTCAGTGTATGTGGCAGCAATATCCAAGTATAATTGATCATTATAAGAAAAATAATATAAATGAGTCGTGCTAAATGAGCAGCTCTATTTGAAAATGGCGACTGTTCTTATTGTATTTAATAAAGTTACATTATACGAGCAGCGAATCATGCATTTGCGGGCAATATTATCAACATCTCTCTTACAGATAATTTTTTGATCCAAGTGTTTGTCACCTGGACCACTAGAATTTTTTTATGTGGCTAGGAGATTGGAGACTGATGTAGACGTGCACGTGTGTAAATTAGATCGTTAAGACAACAGTTTGAAACTTTATGCAAACCTTACTGCTTTGAAAGATTGTACAAACACATAAATGTTAATAGCATTTTGTAGAAAATAAATATACTTTTGAGCGCTTTCTTTTGCTGTACCACAACAGTTGTACATGATGAGAAGAGGAAAAAGGCAAGTGTGCTATAGAAATTTACATTTGGCGAACTACAAATTGCTGTATTTTTTCCTGCAGACAATATTATCAACATTCAACTTGCTGCCCAGAATGGATCCAAGTGATTTTCACGTCGTAGGTCTGTCAGAACTGTATTTAAGTAGCTAGGGGTTCTGCGACGGATGCAGAAGCTGACGTGAAGAATAGCTATCTAAAACCGTAGCTGGTTATGTCCTAAACCTTACAAATGTTTAAAATTGCATTATGAACTTCATTCCAGTAGTTTATTTATCAAAATAATTGCTTTCAAAGATTTTCAATCACAGTTTTTCGGCTCTATTGATTTATTTATTTTCTCGATGTATGGGAGCTCATAACTTTTAATTATTTAATCAATAACTCATTCCTTAATTTGAAAAAGTCGATACACTAATTTTTCATGTTTTATTTATATTTTTGCATGATGATATATATGTGATTGTCAGCGAAATACTATGAGTATTCATTTAGTTTCATATTTTTTTACATTCAGTTTATATTTTCTTTTTAAATTTTCAAACATATGTGAAAAAACACACGCACACATACATAAGGTAGAAACACCAGTTGTAGCCAGTGTTTCAGTGGTGTCCTCTTCAAAGTTACTTATATACTTTGAAGAAAGAAATGAACAATAATAATATGATAAATATATTGGTACTTAATGTAACTATTATATTGAATCCATTTTATGCATCAGTTATTTGAATTTTATAGTACGTAATGTAAATTCTTCGGATGGGGGTGGAGAGAGAATGTCAAATGGCCACTACTGAGACTTTCAGATTTTAGAGTGGGCACTACTTGATCAAATGTGAGGTTTGGGAAAAAATGGATTGAACAAATTGAAATTCTGGCATTTTTTGAAAAATGGACGATTAAGGAAGAGTTAGGTTATAATACGCTCATTGAGTTTCAAGAGAGGTAATTAATATTGTTGATCCACAGTTTAAAAATATACTTCACTGTGATCACTACTAGTGCGTTCTAAACCTTGAAGTGGCAACTACTAAAGCACTTGCCACTACTGGTGTGTTTACCTTACTCTTTATATTTTAGTCTACTCATCTTTTAATATTCGATTTGATATTTACTCACAAGTGATGTCCATAAAATTGAAGCATTATTTTGAATAAAAATGGTATAATAATTGGAATGGTGTGAATTGAATATTCGTATCTTGTGTATGTTAAGTGTCCTACCATTAAAATACAGAAAAAAAATGCATTAACCCAACATTTTGCAGTTAATTCTCTAAAGTTGCGTCAATAAACCAAGCTCTTTTCATATATTAAGTCATTGGACCCTATTCAAACATTTATTAACTTATGTTGGGGAATGCCTTCGTTACTCGTAGCTTAGCAACTTAAAGCAGAGTTTTCAATTCTCTTGTGACAATTCTCGCCAAGCTGAGGCATTGAATTACTCTGTTAATTTCGATGGCTTTAGTCTAGCCAGTGAGGTCTCATTGGGCGAGTAACTGTGTTAATTTGTACGCGAGATGGATTGTTAAATACATTGCAATTTAGTCAATAAGACTAATGGATAGCAATACCGCTATATGAATATAAGTGTAGTGAAAGTTAAAGTACTAAGTAATGATGAGCACTGTTCTTATAATTTAATATGCTTGAGTTCGAAGGTCTCTGATGGTTAGAATTAGTGTAATAATTCAGTATTTAAGACACTTATCCCTGTAGCAATGATATCAAAGGAACTTTAAATTCATTATAGTATTGGAATAAAGGGTTATTAATTATATTTTTGCAGAACTGCATTGAGTTATCGAATGTACATCCGAAATAAGTTTCTCTCTTTCTGGTAAGGTAAAATTTAAAAAAGAATTACCTTTGAAATATTCTACAGTAGGGCAAAGCTAACCTGCCGCATTGCAAAAGCTACCTAGATCTCAATCGCAGAATTTACGATCCTCCCAGGTTAGGTTTGCCCCAACTATAGACTTTTTTTTTTTTTTTTGAATTTTTCAGAAAATGTGTAGAAACAATCTTGTTAACTTTAAATATATAATAGTTAACAAGAAGACACTAACCTGGCAGCATTGCAAAAGCTACCTAGATCTCAATCACAGAATTTACGATGCTCCCAGGTAAGGTTTGCCCCAACTATAGACTTTTTTTTTTTTTTTTGAATTTTGCAGAAAATGTGTAGAAAAAATCTTGTTAACTTTAAATAGATAATAATTAACAAGATGATTAACAAGAAGACACAAATAGAAAAAAAATAGTAAACTTCTGGGATACTTTGTGGGTGGATTCTGACAAAAGTTCGAAAACGAACTTAGCATATATATCCAAATTCTCATCGCTACTGACATTTCCTTTTCAATACAAAAATAATCTTAATTGCATACATTAAAAATTTACGGATGATAAAAAGCTTTCTGTGTAAGATTTTATCGTATTTGTTTACAATTAACAGGTGAATTCCAGCGGTAACGAAAGGACAGTTCAAAAAATAAAAAATCGATGCATTTATGTCTGTGAGCTTATTAAAATACATATTTTTCAATAACTGATGACAATAACGGTAGGACATTTTTGTCGCAAAAATGTCCTTCCGTTACTGCTATTTAAATTAGATTTTAAAAAAATGTTACTAGCAAAAAATTCTTAGCTTCGACTTTCTTACCAACTTCCCATGATGTCTATTAAAGTCATCAGCTTTTGAAAAATATGTATTTTGATAAGCTCACGAACAGAAATGCATTGATTTTTATTTATTTATTTATTTTTTATTTATTTATTTATTTATTTTTTTTTTTTTGTAAGAACTGTCTTTCCTTTACCGCTGAAATTCACCAACAATGTAAACTTAACACATTTTTGAAGGTATAAAAGTACATTTAATTCATTATTTAAATTTATTTTGCTTTATAAATTGTTACTCAAGGACATGGATTCAAGTGTTCACTGGTTTTTTTAACCCCTCCCCCAAATATATATATATATATATATATATATATATATATATATATATATGTGTGTGTGTGTGTGTGTGTTTGTGTGTGTATGTACAGATGGGGGACAAAATAATATGAACACCTGTGAAATAAGGAAAAATCTTTATTCATAGGGGGTTGGACCATCCTTTGATTGAAGAACAGATTGAATGCGACGGGGGATAAATGCATAAAGGTCATGGACAACATTTAAAGGAATATTAAGCCATTCCTCCTGCAGAATGGTCTCTAATTCCGAATGTCCGGATGGAGGTGGAAATCGGGAACGAAGTTTGGACTCTAAATATCCCCATAAATGTTCAATAATATTTAAGTCCGGAGACTGAGGGGGCCAGGCGAGATGTTCAACTTCACTGTCATGCTCTTCGAACCATTCTTGGACACATCTGGCAGTGTATATGGGGGCGTTGTGGTCTTGAAAGAGCGGTCGCTCTCCAGGGAACACAGTATGGACAAACGGATGGACATGATCCTCTAGAATGCTCAGATAGTGATTAGATTTGACACGCCCATGTAGAATGACAAGTGGCCCAAGACCACACCAAGATATCGCACCCCATACCATAATTGAGTCACCTCCATGCTTGACAGTCGGCAAGAGTCATTGAGGATTAAAGGCTTCTGAGGGTGATCGCCAGACATAAACGCGCCCGGTAGTCTGACATAGGGTAAATGATGATTAATCTGACCATATTACCTGTTGCCACATCTGTGGGGACCAAACGTTGTGGTCTCTGCACCTTTGGCGTCGCTTGAAAGCATTAGTTGCTGTCACCAAGGGTTTTCGAATTGCCACTCTGCCATAAATGTTCGCAGCATGAAGTTCCCTTTTGACAGTTTTTGTTGAAACGGGGTCCTGGAGATGGCTGTTCATTTCAGATGTTATTTCGGATAAGGATTGCTTGCGCTTTCGGGCTACGCTTCAAAGCTCTTCTTTCCCTATCAGCAAGCTTTGACTTTCGGCCACTGTGGTACTTTGAAGACGTCGTCTTACCTTCTTTCGTGTATGCTGTCATAACCTCTGACACCGTACCTCTTGCACACCACAAAAGGTTTGCCGTTTCCGTAACCGATGCTCCACTTAAACGCGCCCCAACAATCATTCCTCTTTGGAACTCTGTAAGGTCTGACATCTCCACTTATTACAGAAATTTAGAACCAAGCACGCAACATGTGTGACTACTGTTGAGACACTGATAGGTTGCTTTTCACGCTCATCAGGTGACAGAATTCTGTTGCAGGTGGCGTGGCTGTACTATAGGTGTGAAATTCGGCATACTTTTTCATAGGTTTTCATATTATTTTGTCCCCCATCTGTATGTACACTGGGGGACAATTGCTAAGGACGAATTCCAATATGCTATGTAGCGCGTAAAAAAGTAAGTAATATTCGATGCTAAGTGAAATAAACTAATGCCATAATTGTAGAATATTGCAGTGACGATAATTTATTGTGCTCTGAAATCCAGAAGGCGTTGAAAAGTGTTCAAAGGACGAAACGATCATTTTGGGCTGAATTCGGAAAAGTGAATAAATGTAATTACCGACCCCAAGCGTTCCGGCGTAAGATGTCAATATGGGATATGGCTGCCATGGAGAGCGATGCAAGCTTCCTCACGTCATGGGATGCTTTACACAACATTATCCAACAGCAGTTGGGGTAATTGATCTCATTCTTCTGTCAGTCACGGGTAAGGGTCTCCTTGCTTATTTGAGGGTGTTGCGGACCAGCAAGACTGCTCCCCAAAGTATCCCAAACATTTTTAATATGATTTAGATCTATATAACGTGCTAGCCATCCGATAGGTTGTAGATTTTAAGTGAAGTAGACACTCCTGGGCGGCGATTGTTCATAACATTTTACGTTGCCATCCATGAAAACAAATTTATCGCCCACAGCAGCACAGAACACGTGAACATGAGGCAGTAGAACAACAACAATGTATCACTGGCCGTCATACTCTTGTTTTGAAGCACACAAGCAACGTACAGCCATTGATCATAATCCTACCCATACCATGACACAGCTTGTAGGATACTAGTATTTTTCTTTTACGTTTGCCGACTTGTATGCTGTACCACTCTCATGCCAGGTTAGTTGTCGTCCACAATTAGACGACAGACTGAAACTGCTTTCATCTGAGAATAGTATACAAGCCCAGTCGACTTCTGTCCAAATGCGATGCAGAAGACATCATTACAAACGAGCAAAACGCTGACTCGAAAACAATAGGATGCACAAAACAAGCTGACGGGAGTATAGTCTTACTGCATTCAAACGTCTGACTACAGTTTTTCGGGATACTTGCTTGCTAGTAGCAGCAGGAAACTACTTTGCTCCCCCGGAATTGTGTTGCGCTGGTTCCTTTTCGTAGCTAGCACTAAGTACCAATCTTCTGCTGACGTCGTATTGCGTACACAACCTCTCTCGTGACATTTGCTACACATTCCATTTTCCATTTGTTTGAAATGATTTCCAAACTCTAGAAACAATTCCGTGGCTGACGTAGAACTCCATAGCAACATCTAAATTTTTCTGCCCTCCTTCGATGTTGCACACTACCACCCGTAAAATCATCTAAGGGATGTCGGGAAGACATATCGAAAAATGCAAATTCTTCAATTGGTTCTTTCCTGTCAAACTTTGACATTGAACAACAATGGTCATCCCGCGCCCAATCCTTTATATCCCTTATCTACGCTGCCACGTGACCAGCAACGTGGTGAGTCTAAAATTTGCATACTCACAACACGTTTTATTTTGTCCGGAACTTATGCTAATTTCCATATTTCCTTGCCTTCCATTTTTTGGTTGCTAACGCTGCGGTTGTCATCCGTCTTTAGAAATTGTCCACCAGTGTATGTATGTATGTATGTATGTAGTATGTATATATTCGACAGTAATACATTTTATTTACTTTAATAGACAGTGATCATATTTTGGTACTTTTACACTACTTTTAAAAATATTATCCAACAAACGGCTGGACTTAAACTATTTTCCGGCTATTTTTGAGCACTTTCGATGCGAAATATTTTCTTTCGCTGTTCCGCACACTCTAGTGCAAATCACGTTATCTGACTTTACCTGTACTTCAATTAGCAATATAGCTCAGTAAATAATAACTGATCTCTATTCCTGCCATCTGGTGATCATATACGTTATTCAATCAAGAGACTCTGTCGAGTAAAAAATATTATTTTTACAACATAATAAACTTAAAATCATATTCATATAATGAAAAGTAAAATATTAATTTATAACATTACATTATAATGCATAACAGAGTGCACACAAACTATTTACGCATAACACATGAAATACACTGCCTGCTCAGTCAATTCCAGCCGAGAACCCTAAGCCGAGCTGATGAGTGCTAATAAGCACGGAACTGCAGTCCTCGACTGGAATTGACTGAGCTGGCGGTGTATTTCATGTATTTTTACCTTAGCCCTGGCTATAGGACGGTAACTTACTGAATATTTATACATCATACATTATAACCGCAATCATATGAATAGCAATCAATCATGGTGTTCATATATATGTTCAGCTCAAGTTTAGCATTTGCACTTGCATGTTCATTATTGATCATATTTCTTGTTACAAGAAGGAAACCTCAATTGCATAAGACAATTAATTCATAAATATATTTTGATTTAAATGCTCTTCCACGGGTAATGCAAAAGGAAAAAAAAAAAACATGAGCATAAACGCATTTATATATATTGGGCAGCTAAAAATAGTAAATCCCTACAAAATTTTTCATGGATTAGGTTGAGGGAGAAATTTTTGTGTTGAAGTGTTAGATGAGAAAGGTGATAAATCATACTCCAAAAGTTGAAAAATCAAACCTTTTTTTTTGTTTCAAACACTATGCGTACCAGCCCAGAAAAACTGTTAGAAACATAAATTATGATTCAGATATTCTTTCCATAGTTTTAAACCTAAGTGTTAAACCGTGGTTATAACTAATATCATTTATAATAGTTGAATTTGTGTGTTATTGTGCTTGCACTGAACACAAAATGTCAAAACAACATGTCGGCCTGCATTCAACAGAACATGGAAATAACACATCCTCAGTAGTCGATTTTTACCAATCGTGACGTTATCCAATAGCACTACGGATACAAAGTCGATGCCCTCAAGACACCTTATTAATGATTTTGTTAAAACAACGATATTTTTTATTGCTCAAGTTAAGGGTCGATGGTTACGTTGTAGAATGATTTTCAGCAATCTGTATCGAAGCTTTTTCTTTACCGACTCTGGGGTTATTTACTTCTATTCACCTTGTGATTGGTAGGTAGTGTGTAATATGAATTTTCATTATTTTTTCGTATAGAATTTAAAATTGTTTTGGAAAAATACTATCTATGCCACCAAAAAAAGCCACCTGGGGGGGGGGGAGGCAACCCAGCTAAGGAGAAAATCTTAGTGTCTTTATTTTTCGAAGTCGTCATCCGTTTCTGGTGTATATTCGATTAAAATGCACTCACTTCACCGCATTTTATGAATTCGAAAGTGCAGCAGTACCAATCATAATAAACAGTTTATTATTTATTTATGTTTATATTTTTCTGAACTTTCTTTTAACTTTCGATTTTTTTATAGAAACATAAATCAGATAATGTTATTACTAAGGAATTCACAAACTTGTTTAAGGAGATAAAACAACATCGAACCCGGAAAAACATCCCATCTCTCTCTCTACAAAATAAGCGAAACAAAATTGAAAATCGGACATTTACTCAATTTGTCTGCGAAAATAAACAAGCCGTAGTTAAACTTCATCCAAAAATTTCATTTCGATAGCTGGCACTTTACAGAGACAGTGCTGTCACTATAAAGTTTATAATGTATTTACAATACTACAGAAGTCAAATAAAGTTGCTAATGTTGTAGATTTTAAAGTAATGAAAAGTGTTTCGGATACCGGGGAAAGATCGATTAATCTTTGAAAGCTCTTAAGAAAATACGACATTACGTTCTTCAGAAAGTTTTTAAGCTTATTTCATAATATAACGTGACATTTAAAGTATATATCTAAGTAGAAGTTTCTCAGATTCGTTTAACTGTTAATGCATGCGTTCGAAATGTATTAATACTTTCTCCCGTCAACAAGTGGTGACAAGCATATTATTAACATATTCCTTAAAAATATGAATGCAATTAGCTTAGCATAACATAAAATGGGTGTGACACTTTATTATTTTGTTACCTAAATTTTCTAAATATTAGCCTATCACAGAACATTAATAATGTGACTGCTTCTAGCTTTCGTCCATTAAGACATTTCCATATGAACGATAATATCCTAACTGTTAGAAACAACAAAAAGTTCGTACTTATGTACTTGAAGAAAATTAGCTAATCCGTATGAAACAATCGCACTTAATAGCGAACTTATAAAAGATTTTGTTGTGCTTTTTTTTTAGAAACATTCATAATGTGGTTTGTTTATTTATTTTTTGTGGATAACGGTGAAAAATAGACTAAAATGATAGTTCACTTATGCAGTTTTGTGAAGTACATAAAGGGAGCACCAAGAAAAAAAAAAGTTTTGTGAAATATTATTCATTACTGTGATTTACCGTGCCAAAAAAAAAAAAACATTTTTATGTCTGATTTTAATGCAACAATACGACTGTGGGTCAGAATATTGCAGTGAGTTGAGATTATTTAGATTATCGGAAATTTAGTTCAAGTTCAACCCAAAGAAAAACATGTTGCTAAAAGCGCGTTTCTAGCACGACACTCATACCATCTAAATCACATGTTTTCACTCCTAGGACGCTGGACATTTAACAGACATTTAATAAAAAAAATTAAAAAAATTATAAAAATAAAAAATTAATTTCAATTTTGACATCTGGAATTGAAATTATATTTTTCGCGATCACGAGTGTGTGTGTTTGTGTCTGTGTGCTGGCATGAGTGTTTGGGTATGTGTGTGTATGTGTGTGTGTTTGTATGTGTGTGTAGATGTGTGTGTATGTGTGAGTGTATGTGTGTGTATGTGTAAGTATGTGTGTGTGTGTGTAGGTGTGTGTAGGTGCGTGTATGTTTGCGTGTTTGTGTAGGATATGGAAGTAACCTGGAGACGGTTTTAGCTAAAGGAGCAGCATCGGGAATCCGTTTGACGGTGGTACTGCAGAGGGAGGCGGGGAGAAATAAAATCATAGAAATTCAAAACAGTCAAATGAGAACAATAAGCAATGTGATTGCTCCAAAAAAATTAAAAATTATTTTGATTTTTGACATCTGGAATTCTAATTATGTTTTTCGCAATCACGAGTGTGTGTGTGTATGTAGCTGTTTGTGTCTGTGTGCAGGCATGAGTGTGTGTGTGTGTGTGTGTGTGTATGTAGGTGTGTATGTATGCGTGTGAGTAGGGTCTGGGCTCAACCTGGAGACGGTTTTCGTTAGTGGAGCAGCATCGGGAGAGGCCGGTTGACGGTGGTGCTGCAGAGGGAGGCGGGGGGAAAATAAAATCATAGGAACATCAAAACAGTCAAATGAGAACAATAAGCAATGTGATTGCTCAAAAAAAAAAAAACAGAATAAACCAATTTTTTCCAGAACCCACCAGGGTATGAGTTTTCCGTTTATTTATTTTTTTTTTTTTTCCGAAAGAGAGTTGCTGCGTTGCCACAAAATACACCTTTTGAAATAACATATGATTAGGCTTTGTTGAATCAATGGGTCCAAAAACCAGTCATCTCCCTGGATTTTACCTAATGAAATGACTAGTTTTCATACTCATCAATACAATTATCTTTTATGTTTTGGTCTTGAAGTTTGTCACATATTACACTGAAGCATTTTTTAAAGCTTTGCTTAGTACTTGGGTTTCTTCTAGTAAAATAACGACTTGAATTTCTAGAAGAAAAAAAAATTGAAGGATAGATCAGTATAATAAATGTATTTTTAAAAGTTGTTGAACAGTAAATTATTTTTAAATAAAGATAACTCAATTAATCGATCACTAATGACTGAGACGGCAGACGCAACAATAGTAGAACTTCTGAGTCAACGACGGAGCTATAGAAACACCTGTAGCGAGGACTGAATGGTCGAACCGCATTACTCCGAAATATCAAGGCAGAAATTCGAACTTTGAATTTCGTGTAATGGTTAAAAAAAATAAACAAACCAATAAATAATAATAACGGAAAATAGTGTAGAAGCTCTCAATTTTCTCCTAAAATATTTACGGTTACTTACTGAAGTGATAAAGTAAATCAACACCTCTGATGAACCAGGTGTTGTTAGACTTCTGGTTTGGATCAAAGTTATCGAAATGTTGATAGATAATGCTGCCGTGTGCTCTCTGAACTAATTTGGATTTTCCCATTTAGCTCCTCTGTAAGAGGAAGCAACAACAACTTGTTTTGAAATCCGTATGGGTCACAAAAGTGAGAACTCTCCCCTCCCCTCTCTTTCTCTCCTGCTGTATCAGAATTCTAAGGCCTTGTTGTAAAGGATGAGAATTATGTGGCGAAAAGGAAGCTGATTTTAAACTGCAGGTTTCTCAGGAATCAATGTTTAAACTTGGTCTATTAAGCAATGTGCTATTTTTCCAAACAATGCATTGCTCCGTATTTAACCCTGAACCTAAAATATTCTTAATGCACCTTGCTTTTCCTTAAAACTTCTGTTCTTTAATTAAAGTTGTATGATTTCTAATTATCATCAGACCACCACGTATTTGCAAAATTAACACTCATAGTAGAACTCAGATAAGGTAATTGCACGTACGCAGTAAGTTGCTGTGACTCAAAATCATGTAGTGAGTGTAAAATATATATTTATGGAACTTTGTACCAGAGTTAGGCTGAAGAAAATACGCCAGTAAAATTATACTTATCGGCCGGTAGGAATTCGAATTGAAAACTTTCGCACTATTAGCACGTCGCTCACCGACTGAGCCAGTGGTTCTCTATTTCGAAATTCAATGCATTGAAGCAAAGCGTTAAAAAAAAAAAAAAAAAAAAAAAAAATACATCCTTAAGAAATTCAGTTTTCTATTTACAAAAATCTCACAAAAAAACATCTGTGAGAAATAATTTACATGAATTATAATTTGACTTCATATTAAAAACACATAAGCTTAAGACGTATTCATTTTTAAGAAACTAAAGCACACTAAAAGATAAATGGAAAAGAAGAGACTAGAAAAAACCCTCCGAACCTTTTTCTTTTCTCGTCATTAAATAAACTACGAAACACGTTAAAAAACTCAGATATTTACTATCTTATTCAATCACTCTTTAGGAATCGACGAACAGGGAAACGAATTGATCACAGCTTTTTATTTTGACAGCTGACACTTCACCGAAACATTTCTATCACTTTAAAAGTTTATAATCTATTTACAATAGTGTTGAGGAAAGTCGCTAATGCTTCAGCTTTTTTGGTAAGTTTTTTTTCTTTTTCTTCGGTCGTGTTCAAACTTTTCGAGGGGAATCGATTTTGAATGTCTGTAAAAGAAAATGATGCGATGTTTTAAACTTCATTCACTACTAGCAGTACCCGCAAGGCTATGCCCGTAGTAGACTATTAAAAGGTCATTTGATTCACCTGTATATTTACAGTAACTATACAGTTGTCTGCTGCGCGCTAATTATTTTTGAGCAATCACGAATTGCTTATTGTTCTCACTTGACTGTTTTGAATTCCTATGATTTATTCCCCCCCCCGCCTCCCTCTGCAGCATTACCGTCGACCGACCCCTCCCGATGCTGCTCCTCTAGCGAAAACCGTCTCCAGGTTGCATTCATATCCTACAGACACGCACACGCCTGCACACATGAACGCCTACACACATGAACGCCTGCACATACCCACGCCTACATACACACACATGCACGCGTACATACATATATTTACAAACGCGAGCATACATACACACACGTGCACTCGCGTACGTTCACACACGCAAACCTACACAAACACACACATGCTCGTGATTGCGGAAAGCATAATTTGAATTTAAGATACCAAACATTCAAGTTTTCTTTCTTTTAGTTATTTTTTTTTTTTTTTTGAAAAATTAGCATGTAGCTTAATAGAAACCAGAAAAAGCCTTAGACATATTTTAAAAGAGGAAGGAAGTTAGCTTTTTTTGCTTAAAACGTAAAATTAGACCATTTTCCAAAATTAAACACAATAGAAAGAACGTTGAAATAGCAATATTTTAATAATTTGCTGAACATAATTTCAAAAAGACTAAAAAATTAAAATCAGACGAATTTTTCCTAACAGTTTAAATATTTTAATTAAAATCCTTTTTAATAAAAGAAAAAGATTGATCGCTAAAATAAGCACGTTTTTAAAAATGCTAAAAAAAGAAAAAAATAACGAAACAATCATAGGGAGTAAAATACGTAACCATGGTAGTCATCAATTTTTGATTTTATTCTCGACGTTAATCATTTAAAATTGTTTGGCTTGCTGAAGATAAGCCTTGGATATTGGTTTTCTCTAAACGACTCCTACAGATCTCTTAATGCTCGTAGAAACTTTTAAAAAACTTCATCTTAAGCAAAAAATTCCAAGCTTTCGAATGACCTAAAACTTAAAAATGTGAATGTAATCCCCCCTCCCCATTTTATCAAATTTATGTGAAGAATGGGCTTAAAACTGGAATAGAAAGGAACAAAACCGCATTTTCGAAAAATCGCATCGAGGTGCTTACACCTATGCTACGAACTAATTTTGTGCCAAATTTCATGAAAATCTGCTGAACGGTCTGGGCGTTTTGCACCTAAAAGACATCCAGACAGATAGAGATCTAGGCTTTCAGCTTTATTATTAATAAATACAAAGATTGAGTCACATTTTTATGTCTTTACATTACTTTCATTTACGTCTATGAAATCATCGTTTTTTTTTAATACTCAAAAGAACGTGTGCGTGTACTCTTGTACGCAAATTACAAGTTTAAATTTATGCTGATAACGATGTTAGTGTAATGCCAATTTAAGAATTCCCTCTTTTATTCCAAAAGTTAGCTTGTCCAAGGTCAAATATATTTTTCCGAGAGCCACTTTTGCTTAGCATTACTTCTTACGTTTCGTAGCATTTACTTTAATATTGCCATATCAGAAATCAAAGAAACAAAATTTGAAATTTTCAGATCACTAGACCAGGAGGAAAAAAGAAAAAATAGTCGTAGTTTTTAATTTTAGTAAAAAAAAGAAAGGGATTTCCCAAAATATATATGTTTGGCTTTTTACGGAACATAAAAAAACAACGAAATATCAAATTAAAAAAAAAAGAATGAAATTACAGTGCAATACATGAAACCGGATTTTCATGACAGTTTATTATAACAAAGCAAATACATGAAAGTAAGCAGATTTCTCATGGTTTCGAAGTCGTATTACCAAAATGCAGCGCAAAACGATACACATAGGGAGCAAGTTTAAAGTGAAAATGCACATAAAGATAAAAAAGAAAATGTTTACCTGTTAATCTAAGAAAGGAAATAAAAGGCGAGCATAAATCAACCCAGAAGAGATTCCTTGTCGTAAAAATTGGTATACTTGTGGAAAATACAGAACGGATGTCATATTTTAAGCGAAGAATAGGCGTGGTGTCAGTAAAAACTTGATTTAGTGTGCAAAAAAATCCCAAAAAACATATATCAAAAACTCTTATTCCTGCTACCAAAAGTGGTTCGTGCAAAAAAAAAAAAAAAAAAAAATACTGGTGTTTGGAGATCTTCACCAGTTCAAGTTATTGAATATTTTAAAGAGTAATTTCTCCCTTTATACAATTTTCCGCAATTGTTTTAAGGTTACTTATCGTATGTCAGTTAATAACAATCAATATTATTTTATACATTTGAGTATTATTATAAATGAATCGTAGAAAAATCTTAAAATTAACATTTGTAATAGTTCTCAAATATCTAGCAACGTTTCTTTTCTTTTTTTTGTAAACATGTCTTAATCTTATTTCAACTTTCAAGAATAGTACAAGTCAAATATTACTCTAAAGCGAACCTATAAATACATTTTTTCAACAGCACGAAAGCTGGATTTTAAATAACTAATTTACTGGTCATTGCTTTTTCAAAGTTCATCTTGTCTGCTGCAAATTATCCTTTTTTTTTGCGTTTTTACGATAGTTGTCTTCGTGGGCACCGTTACCACATTTAATTTCAAAACAAACTTTTTTTTTTCAATAAGACAAAACAATATTTATTGCAAAACTATCTTTAAGTGAATTCGAAGTTATTGACATGACCCATTCAGTTGCCAGTGACATAACGTAAAATAAATAACTTTTCCGGAAATACATATGTCTTTCTTTTGTTCACGCATTGAAAGGTACTATCCATAAGGTTCATTAAGACTTGTGACCAGGTAATAAAAAACTTGATTGAAAACAATTTACCGCGGCATTAGCATTCATCTCTGCTAATGACAGTTTGCACTGATTGAATTCATATTATTTACTCCGACAGTTTTGATCATTAGGCTTGTCATTATTGCGAATTGATTGATCTATGTCGAACAAACTGTTAGGTTTGAAAACAATGATTAAAAATTAGTTTCCTTTTTGGGTCGGTCAATATAATAATGAGTCTTTGAAAGAATATTCTTCGTATCATTTTTCTTCAACTTTAATTACAAGAACTCATTTGTGGTAGTTACTATAGTATTTGGATGCTACATTTGCTAAGATTACTCGTTAATCAAATACGTAGAAAAAGTTTCATTTCAGTTGGTAATATATAATAAATAACTTACTATTTCCCTGAGTACGATATTTAGTTGATGACAGAAATCGGAGGGAAAACTTTATATTACATTCTTTATTTGAACTTTAGAAAACAATACACAATTTCTTCTTCAAAAAAAAAATATATAGATTTGATTTCAAGATGTAGTTTTCTTTCTAGCTACTCAATTAAAAAAGTACTGGGACCCTTTTTTTTCAAATTTTTACAGTAATAATTTGATTTCACACTTCAACATAAAAAGAACCTTAGTTGGCTTAGTTCCCTGTACTTATTTCTTTGTGAAAGGATAACCGTCATTTACATCAGAAGTAAAAACAAACTGGAAAAATTCATCAGCCAAATGGTTAAAGTATAACTTTCCTACAAGGAAACGTTTTCTATTACGAATTTCTAACCGAAAGAATGGATTTCTTTATACGAAGATTTGCTTTCATAAATAAAATATGTTTTAATATGTATTTACATCTTAGCAACAGCTGTTCTAATAAAGTTATAGCATCAACCTTTTTCTAAAATTTATTATACAGGGTGTCCGAAAAGTCCTTGACACATTTAAGACAATCATAGAAAAGCAATAAATTGTCATATGAATATGCAGTTAGGCCCATAATACTTTACAAGTTCAAGAGTTTTTTTATGGTATCATAAACAAAAATTGTAATAATAAAAGATCTAATGAAATAATACTCTCCGGGTAAGACAACGAAAGACGTTTCGTACTTTGTATTTTACACAAAAAAAGTTGACATTGCTGTGCATTTTTAAGCATTCAATAATTCTCAAGTTACTGTTTGTAAGCTATTTTTGAGGTTGTTGAAAGTGCTCTTCATACATTGCTGGGGTCCAAATAGCAATGTTTGAAGAGCAAAAATAAAGAAATATAAAAAATATCTAAACGGCAGTAGTATTTATTATTAAATATTTATAACTAAATATTTATTATTACATTTTTTATGATGTCATAAAAAATAAAAAATAAAAAAACTCTTTAACTTGTAAAGTGTTATGGCGCAAACTGCATATTCATACGACAGTTTATTGCTTTTCTATGATTTTTTTTAATGTGTCAAGGACTTTTCAGACACCCTGTATTACATCATAGACATGCGTTAATAACTAAGTTCATAAGATTTAAAAAATGGATAAGTAAATAAAAGCCAACATTTCCAAAGACGTACCTCAAACAGTTACTTGAATACAAAAAGTATTGCTCCACAGTAAGCTAGTTCTCATACAAAAGGAAAACTTATAATAAATATTACTTTCCGTATAAAGATCGAGTAAAAGGGCAGCAAACATGAAAAACATTCAGCTAAGAGATCAACAAACTTAAAATTTATGTTTCATTCTTTAAAAAAATGCCCTGGCATTTTTGCTATCATTAAAATGATGGAAAGTCGTTGAAATGACTCTTTCCATGTTTAAAAAAAAATAATAAGACATTTTTTCAGCAATGAATATTCTCATGAAGATTGATTTTTATTTCAAAAGGGCAAGAATGGCTTGGAATATTTCGTATATGATCCTGCTATTTTCAAACTGCTTTGGTGCTGAAATTTTGATTGTATCTAATTGAAGAAGTGAAACTTTTTGATTTATGCATATATAATGTATTTTTAGGTATTATATGATGATTAATTGATTACATTTAATTACGTTCGTGTTTCAAAAAGTATGGTAACAAGAGCTATGACAGGCGAGTAGATTCTTTGTATGAATAAAAATCACACTGAGGATAACTCAAGTGATCAGAGTTTTCAAACAATACCGATGGATGGAGATGGGTGTCCATTAACATGACAAAATTTTAGTTAGAAAATAGCTGCGTTGACGGAGACATGTCCCGTCAATGAAACAAAAATGTGATGAAGTCTTTGCGTTGGGAGGTACAGTTACGAGTCCGGCCACTTCAAGAATTTCTTTAATGACGACACAGTTCTTGAGAAAAACACAGGAGATTTATTTACAGCTATGTACAAGGAATGTAGTAAACAACTGTTAAATTAACCATAGCAATCCGGCATTTCAGAAATGTATTTCAAAGCTTTAAGGAGGAACAAAAATTTTAAGATCAGAAGCGGTGACTTAACTAATCTCGTTTTTCGGAACCTAATTAGATATTTTATTTCATGTCATGACTCTAAAATATGGAAGTGCTATTTTGAAGGCAAAATAAAGGGTTCAGATTCTCTATTAAGTGTTGACTTAATCATTTTAAATATGCTTTCTTTAACAAAGTCAACATTTGTCAGTTTTTAGGATAAAAAACCGTTGGTTACAGTAAGCAGTAATACTATATGGAAAAGATAAACTCAAACTTTAATCTTTTTATTACGGTCTAGATAAAAATCGCCTTCATAAAATGGTCCCAATAATTTCAACAAATCTAGGGTTTATTCGGCCAATACTTCAAAGTGCCTATTTTCGTCTTCTTTTATGCATTAAAAGGAAACATTTTTTAAAAATACATGTATACATAAAGTCTAAGTGAAAATATTTTTCATTAATGTAAAGACGTCTGAATTGATAGGAAATGATTTGCAGAAGCATACTATCCGTCTCATCTGAAATTGCAAGCAAAGAAAATTCGAGCTGATAAAAAAATCCAAATGGTAACAAATGAATACTAAGAACATTTTTCTACGGCGACATCTATTTAAAATTTGCGGACTTTTGCACAAAACCGCCATTCGCGCCGACTTGTAGTTCAATCAATCAGGATTAGGCAGTGGTCCATGGGACGGACATATTGGTCGCAAGTCGGAACAGCAACCCAGTCGGAGTAGTAGCACCATTAAAAGTATCTAATCGGTATTCGTAGACGAATCATCGTTTATGTTCGCTCTGGTTCTTTAATGTAGATTGGAGGAAATGTATCTTTCAAAAGTTTTCATCGTTGTTGGGAACAAAATTTCAGAGATTAATGAATCTAGTGGCGCATTTAAAATTGCATTATTGAACAATTGCAAATTGCTTATTATCTTCACCAAAGTTGATGGTGCTCTGATTTTTCAGATCACAACGGTTGTTTTTAATATTTATTCTGAGAGCGAAATTTTAGTCTTCATGGTTACAAGTTTTGAGAGTTTGATTTTATTCATTATTTTTTCGATGCTTTACTCAAGTAGACCTCACATTAAAAAAGGGTTTTTTTGGGGAAAATTACTTTTTTTTTCAGGGGAAAAAAACACCTGTTTTTTAACCACCTTAAACAGCAAAATTTCATCTAAACACACAATTTCCAGATTTCTAATTTGCGTCGTTGTAAATTGCTAAGAAATGAAGCACAAAACGTTATAAGCTGTATTTAATCTTGATGATAAGTGTACCGATAGATATCGGCCAGAAAATCTTTATTGCAGCATCTTAATCACTGTTTCTTGTTTATGGATAAGTCTTGTATTATCTATTCTAGAAAATCACCAGTCATAATATGACGGGTGCATATTTCTGGGCTATTTCCATTCCATTTGAAAAAGGCTGCAAAAATGCAACTGGTATGCATATTCACTTAATAACAGAATTTAGAACTTAACATGTTTGAAATAAAGTGGGTAGTTCTAACTAAATGATGACTTTAGGTACACAGGTCTATCCTATATTGTTTTTGTTTCACTAGTTTAAAAAAATTATTCTTAATACACATACAATTGAAAGCATTTGGCAAAAGTTTATTCTTTCCAAAAGTGCTTTTTGTTACAGAATAGCAAATTATTGTTTATGCTGTGTGAACATTTTTAATCAAAACAAAGAAGTACCAAATTACGATATTAAATGGATAAGTGATATGTTCTTTAGAAGCCTAGTGACTCAGTGGTACCGCCGCTGACCCAGGCTCGAAACTCAGGTCGGGCAGGGTCGACCCTGCAGTTTATTATTTCAGTGGATACAGTACCAAGCGTTCTTGGGAGCTAAACCCTGGGGGTTTGCGTTCGACTAACCACCAAATCATAACATTTGCCTCGCACCCTAGAGCCCTTGGCCAGGAAAATTGAGATGTACACAGTAGACCTTGACCCTCATGGGCTGTGTTGCTTCGCTGGGTTTGCCGTTTAGTTTGATATGTTCTTCAAGCAAGTACATTTTAAAAATTAGAAAAAAAAAAATCCAAGGAAGGGGAAGGGGAAGAAAACATTAGCAAAGTGGAGGATATTTTTAACTTTTCGATTGATAAGTTTATTTATTTATTGATTTATTTTTTGGATTTAACTCCTTAATATAATTTATTCAAGGGAAGGAAGTTGATATTTTTTTTTCATTCTTTTATTATCATTTTTTTATTTTTACTTTGGTATTTATTCTTCCCATCCGTTTAATCAAAAATGAGCTCAACACTCACCCACTTGCATCTACTTTATCAGTGTTAGTGAACGTATAAATTCATTCTTATGACAAGTAACGTCTTCGCTGAATAGTTCCTGAATCTCGTAAAAAAGCAAGATTACGTCATTTTTAAATGTAAGCTATTGTACAGATATCTTTATTATGTCGAAATTTTGAGGAAGAGGTGGAAGTGAAAGAAATGCGCTAAATGACGTTTCCTTTCATAGAAACTAAAGAAAACTCCGAGAGTTTTTAAACTAGATTATTGAATATGTAAACGTTTAAAATACCGTTACTTGAGTAAAACATTTTTCTAGAACTGACACCATACTTTTTCCTTCCAGCATCGATTCGGCGAAACATTTTATTATTCATTGACGAAACTTTTTTTTGTACTCATGCCTCATCTATACTAATAATATAAAGCTTAAGAGTTGTTTGATTTTTTGTTTGAACGCGCTACTCTCAGGAACTACTGGTACGAATTGAAAAATTATTTTTATGTTGATCAGTCCATCTATTGAGGAAGGCTACAGGCTATTTTTTAAATCAGATTGTGGGCAGCGAACTTATCTTTGAATGCGGTTTTTTTTTTTTTTTCGATTTTCAGGTATATAATTTGATTTTGTAAGATCTCTATCGGGCTTTATTTTCCTTATTTCTTCAACGTTTGTTTTTGTTTAAAATAATTGAAGATAGTAACTTATCTAAGTAAATAATTTGATTTGTCGTGTTATTCAATTGTGACTGTTCTTTATAACGTTTTTATCATAGCATTGTTAATTTGGCGAAACATTTTGAATTGAAGAAAGAAAACCGCTTCACTCACTAAAGGGTAGGGTTATGGTAGCGTGGTTGATGGCGCGTCAAGAGATTAACTATACAATTGAAAGATTGTTTTGAGTTTAAAAGCTACTATTAATCTTTTTATGTGTTTTGGCGAATAGTTTTAAGATCCAAAGATACTTTAATAATTTACTTGAAAAGGTGTGTACGCATTTTAGTTGAAAAAAAAAAAAAAATTACATCAGAAGGGGGAGGGAGGGCATGGAGGTTTTTTTTTTTTAATTAACGAACTTCCTTTATATTATTAGCATAAGCATCGCCGTGCGGGTACTGCTAGTTAGCATATAAAATGAATACTCTAGAAGAAAATTTGTATTATATTGCAAACAGGAAGTTTATCAAAAAAATAAATAAAAGAACAACAACATGGGAGTGACTATATTTACCCGTGCTGCAACGATAGACTTGGAGAACTTAATAATATCACACCCGACAGGCAAAGTTTCACAGCTCAAAGTTCGGGGAAAACGTATTTGCTATTGATTTTAAATATAAGTTTAAGAGACACAATTCGCACAAAGTTAGCTTATATAACCGGTGCATGGTAGTGTAAAAACGATGTAATAAATAGTGACACTTAATTGAAATTTTATGATTTAGAAGAACATTTTTCGAACTTTAAATATTCATTACTTATTTAGACAACAAAAACTAACAAGTAAGAAACATCAAATGATTTTGAGGGCATTCTACTATTTTTGGCAAAATCACTTAAAACTGCTATTGCGTTAAATCTTGATTTTCTCATGCGAGGTTTTTTTTTTTTTTTTTTGAATTAGGGCACTTTCTTAGGCAGGTGCGAGGGGGAGGGGGCATTACCGGATATCATATCTCTAAAGAATGTTGACCTGCTGAAAATATTCGTGAATAAAACTGGAGAATGTTGACTTACCAGAAATATCCGTGAATGAAACTGGAGAATGTTGATTCGCCAGGAAGTTGGTGTTACTGCTTTCAAATAAATACTTTATCAATAGTAGCATGGGAAAGGCTCCGTTTTTTGGTATTCATTCATTGCGATGTTATCAGATGCAATTTTACAATTGAAACATAATTGTATAACTGTAATGCATATGAGATCGAAGCTCTTACCAAAATTGCTGTCACTGTATATTTTATTTATATATAATGATATTTTAAAATCATAATGAGGTTCAGAATGAAAGTA
The DNA here is from genome assembly GCF_026930045.1 of Uloborus diversus. Taxonomy (NCBI): domain Eukaryota; kingdom Metazoa; phylum Arthropoda; class Arachnida; order Araneae; family Uloboridae; genus Uloborus; species Uloborus diversus. Next base: position 39,047,686 of record NC_072737.1, read on the forward strand.
ATAGATATTAATTTACACTCTAAATGCATTCGTAGAAAAACTGGAGAATGTTTCCTTACCGAAAAAATTCCATGTTTCGTCAATGTCTTTGATACGTGAATGTTGATATTCACCGGCTAATGTTAACAGTTGCCAGATTATTAGTTTCACAGGATATAATTGGTCAGGTATAATTCTAAATTAACTCAAACATACTTTTTAACGGCTTATATGCTAAATATCGAAACAAAATTTTGAACTGCCTCAATGTTTTTCATGTGCATGAGCTAAATATCATTGATTTCAGTATAACACTTGCAGAAGATAAACCAAAACATTTCTTTATACAAAATACGAAAAGGCTCCAACTTTTAAGCTGAACACATTTCACGTTAAATAGTTTTTATACAATTAAAAGAATGTTGTAATTTTTAAAATACTTTTAAAGAAGAACTTAAAAAAATGTATATTAAAAATTAGGGAAAAATGTGTAATTAATACTAATTACCGGAAGAGTGTATGAACACTTTCAAAGTCTTTTAATAAAATATTTATCAACATGGGTAAATTTCCCACTTAATTCCTTTAATTTTATGACGTAATTAATTATTTTTCATTTTATCTATTTTGTTCAGCATTTTTTTTATTTTGATTTAAAGCATATTTCCAAAATATTGCAACATTTACAAGTTAAGAGTTTATAACTATCTAAATGATAACTTTAATCATCTCATATATAGTGGAAATAATGTAATTATACTGCAGGTACAGTAATTCTACTTTGATTAAACATACACCGGCATCTACATAGTCCTAGAACAAACTAATAGTTTAAGTACAAAATATCATTTGAAATTTTACTAATAACTAACTAAAGTGGGTTATTTGAGCGTTGAATAAATCAGAACCTACCTTAAGCTATTTGTCTGATGTGTACCACTTTACGGTAATTAATTCCTACGTTAGCATGACAAAATGCGGTCAGGCGTAGCCAAAATAAGATGGTATTACTGCTTTCAAATAAATACTTTACTAATCGCAGCATGGGAAAGAGCCCGTTTGTTTAATAATCATTCAATGCATTGTTATCAGATGCAATTTTACAATTAAAACATAATTGTAGAACTGTAATACATATGAGATCTTAGCTCTTGTAAAAATTGTTGTCACTGTATGTTTGATTCATATATAATGCTATTTTAAAATCTTACTGAAGTGTAGAATGAAAGTAATAAATTTTAATTTACACTCTAAATACATTCAACCAACAAAACAATTTATAAATTAAGAATCATCTAAATCGTCAATCTGGGTCCCAAACAAGTACACGATAGATGTCAATACTGTGTGTCAAGACGACATGGTATTTACTTTGCCAAAGGCTCATACCAAAACCAAACGGCAACAATTACTCATATTTTTCCAGGTAAATGGAAGAGGTTAGCCTAACTTAAAAAATATATGTCTCATTGTTCACACTTACTGGTGGAATATTGAGACAAAATTGCGTTATTTAGTTTTTTTTTTCTTTCGATTGTGTGAAATTGTAGTTTTTTCTAGATTTACTTGTTACAGTGACACATTTTGTACTATTTGAAAGGAATTGATTTCTGTATTTTTTAACAACATAAAATTTATCTAAAAACTCTTGTGTATCACTGTACCTACTTTTCCTGTTTCGTGTTTTCAGTGTGTGATATACGCTTGGAGAGGTGCTAAAAATATCTGCTTTTACGTTCTTGCTGTTCAAAATTATTTTCTGTCTTTTTTTTTTTAATTCTAATAAAATCAGTTATTTTTACTCATTTTAAGCTATAGTTTTAAAATGGTATGTGCAGTAAATATTTTTCATCAACAAACGATTCACATATAAATAATAATCTATGTTTTTTTTTTAAATATACTATCATTAAATAAATATCCTGAAACTGCTAAAATACTTTTTCTGATTTTTTTTTTCAACTTTATGAAGATATCTGTATCATCTGTATTTCAATAATAATCAAATGTAATCCACTTAAATATGAACAAAGAGCCAGACATTTTTGGACGCCTTTTTTCTAAATCATAAACGTAACAACTAACTATTTAAAAATCAGCATATTAGGTGCTTATGCTAAGGCAATACAAAAAAAAAACAGCAATATTAGTCATTTCTTCCCCTCTAAAGATACTGATATTACATGTTTATCTACATATAATACTATTTTTTTTTTTGTACTTTTTTATTTGTAATTTAGTTTTTAAAAAACGATAAAAAGCACTTTGCTGCGTCTCTGCTAAATAATCAAATGTTTGAAGTCTTGATTTTTATCACTAGATGGCGGAACTGGTCTGTGTTTAAAAGGTTGATTACAGAATTCGATATGAGTTAAATGAATTGGGGAAAAGTTTCCACTCTCATTTTTCAGAGCTTCTTAGTGAGAGGAAGAAAAATACCGTTTTTTACGTATTTATTTGATTTCAAGGAAACATAGACTGGAAAATTGGTGTTTTTTTTACCATAATCTCTTTGCTTGTTTCTTTTTTTCTTTTTTTTGGAAATTCGATTTTTCCGTTTGTTACCATTAATTTGAAAAATATTGTGTATAAACTACTAGTTAAAATTAAAAGGAAGCCTTCTTTTTTTTTCTTCTTTTTTTGAAATATAATTTAACACACACACGGATCCAGACGGCTGGGGTATGGGGGTCATGACCCTCTTTTTAAGAGACCAAAGTCAGTTAACGCTGCGAATTGGAAACTTATATTTTGAAAATAAAAATGTCCCAAACCCTCTATTTTACGAATATCACACCTTTGATTCCCTTTCAAAAATGACCCCCCCCCCCCCCAAAAAAAAAAAAAACAGTAGCTGAATCCGCCATTGATTTCAATGCATGTTGCGCGAAGCTTTTATTAAAAACAGTTTATGTAAACAATTTTATGTAGGAAAATTTCAAAATTTAAAATCAAAAAACATTTTTCTCCAGTTTGAATGTAGGTTTCTATTTATTTAACAGAAAGTATTTAGAAAATACTTGCTATACCCCTGAAAATTTGCTTTTGTTGCTGTTACAGTGAAATTAACATGCCTGTGATTTTTTAAAAATATTTTTGTTGGTACATTTTTTTAAATTATGATTTTCAAAAAAACATTTTTCTCCAGTTTGAATGTAGGTTTCTATTTATTTAACAGAAAGTATTTAGAAAATACTTGCTATACCCCTGAAAATTTGCTTTTGTTGCTGTTACAGTGAAATTAACATGCCTGTGATTTTTTAAAAATATTTTTGTTGGTACATTTTTTTAAATTATGATTTTTTTATATAATATAAAGCTTTTAATATATATATATATATATATATATATATATATATATATATATATATATATATATATATATATATATTTTATAAATTAGAATTATTTGTCAGTAGAGTAGCAAGAACACTAAATGCTCAAATGGATGAGAACTTAATTTGGTGATGAATTCATTATAGTGATGGGACATACGCTCCCAAACTTCGATAAATGACACATTTTTTTTGGTACTTTGTCATATATCTAAAATATTTAGGTTGAAGCATGCTACTGATTTGTGAAATATAATGTTAATTTTACACCTTTACATAAAAAGAAAATCTAAAGTTTGTTATTGTCTTTAGCACAAAAGCAACGATTTTTTTGTGAAGTAAAGTACAGTCAACTCTCGGTAACTCGAAGTCCCAAAGGAACGGCTAAAACTTTCGAATGATTGGTAATTCGAGTTTTGGGAAGTTTCTACAAGTCTCAAAAGTTTGGGACCCGATGAAAACTTCGAAATAAAGAAATATTTGAGTTGAAAGCTTCGAGTTATAGAGATTTGACTGTATTTTAATGTTTTTATGATAGAACCAGTTAGAAAATGGTACTAATTACTCATAACTAAAATAATCTTACATAGTGTTGAATGAGTAGTTTAGAGGTTTTTAACCATTTTCAAACCAAGTACCCCTTTTTGGGTATTACTAATTATACCCAGGGGTGCAAGTGTACTCAAGTAAACTTTTCTGAAGACAGTCTGAAATTTTGGGAAATTATGAGGGAGATAGAACATCCCTCCTCCCCCTTAAAACCTCATCAAATATGTATACAAAAATCATTTAAATCATGAAAAAATATTTTAAAAGAATTAAATTTTGAAATGTGTTGTTATTCCGAAATTTTCGGATTTTTCTGAAATCTCAGATCACAAACACCCCTGATATTATGCGTAACCCTACCAAATACATTTAATTTTTATCAGACTATGTTATATACATATCATTACCAATTAACTGTTAAACTGTTACTGTTTAATTATATAGAGATAATTTATATAAAAACAACAAATATTATTGTAATGGACGCTTCCAATGGACGGATAGTTTCCGATAATCGCGCATTCACTTTAAAAATCGTTGAAAAAGTTCAGTTGGAACGCTTTGTCTCTCTTCTTTTTTTACTAAGCTCAGCAATTTTTTGATACTGCTTGGTTAAGTACAGGAGTACAGCTACAAATTAGCCTTAACGTTAATCTTGTACCTATATTTGCTGTTCATCATTTAAACTAGTAGGCGTTTTTCAATGAAACACGTTGTCATTAGCCACTGAAGAAACCAGTAGATATTCACTCAAAAAGTAACTAGACAATTTCGAAGTGGATTAAGCAAAGAACTGGATGAATAGTCCAAATTAATAAAATAATTTACAAAACCAGTATTGGAGTGCATGGCCAAAAATGCAGTCGTTTTTTCAAAGCGTTTATGATAAAACATCAATATTCTATATAATTTTTCCAAGTTAGTGCTTCAGGTATCATTGCTCTGTCACTAAGGTCGTAGCGGCCTGATCAGTAAGTTGTCAGTTTTGTAACCAAAGGGTCGAAGACCCTCCGTGTTTGTTAAAGATGACAGGGGCACGTTAAATATGACGTGATCACAAAGTAATCCAACGGAATCAATACCTCCTGGATACTTGACCAGAGATTGCTTGGCATCTGGTCTGAACCCGATAATAGAGCTGTCTTTAGGGCTCCATCCAACCAGTTGGAAAAACAAAAAGTGGTAGGTACGAGGACCCTGGAGTGTGATATGATATGATATCTCTGTCTGCTGTGGTGCCACCCGGGGGGGGGGGGGGGGGGGAGTTAAGGGTAAAAACACCCCTCAGACGCTTTGGTTTTAAAATTAAACGAATCCTATTACAGCATCTCATACACGTGTAAGGACTATATCGACCAAACCCCCCCCCCCCTCCTTAAGGAATTTCCGGCTGCGCTAGTGTATGTCTCTTAATTTTATTGAATGGTAATAATAAAAAAATATATTTGATTTAATCGGTTTCTCGTTGGGGTTCAATCCTAAACAAACATTGAACGCCAACGGTTTCTTCTAGCAACGGTCATGTTAAAAAGAAAAGAAATCGCAATCTCTTCTTCCAAAATAGGAGAGCTCGCGCATCTACTGCTTCGAAGAGATTTATTCTCATTTGATTACATGCAAGGATAAATGACGCACGTAATTGGCTGTTTTGCACTAGTGTCAAATTGTATTTTAAATACTTAACTAAAATGTTTAAAAGCAACTCAAAAAGAAACCTAATTGTTGGTACTAAATGAATTTGCTAAAAATGATGTTAGATCAAACTAATAAAGGTTTTATTAAAACAACTTTTAATGAAACTTACACTAAAGTGGCATGTCCTATCTTTAAAATAGCTTTTTCTTATATTCTGACTGCGCGTTTTATAAATGGAACACATATTTTTTTTCCCTAAAGAAAAAATTAAGTTACTCTATTTTTGTGTTTTAAGAAATGAAATTTTGCAGTAAAGGAACCAATTGTTTTTAAAAATCAAAACTTTTTGAGTAAATTTTTTATGTGATTTTTTTTGTTCTTATCTGCATGACCTAATGTATTTTCATCTTTGTTTCAGGTATGTCTAATGGATTTTATTTCACAGTATTTGGACTGTAAGTATGATGAATATTATGTTTTTTTTTTCACAGACATTAAAAGAAAATAAGAAAGTCGGTAGAAAATATTTCTACACAATTACCTAAAATGTATAAGTTTAAACAAACAAATCTACAATGTTTTTTTTTTTTTTTTTTTTCAAAAATCAAGCTCCAAAATTTGACACATTTCTAAAAACTGCCACATTTCAAAAGGATTTCTGATTTTGTATTTTAAAAGGAGCATTATGTAACGTTATTGTTATTATTACGAAAAAAGTTGTCCATAAACGTAACATTACGCTAATGGTAATGAAACAAATATTTCTAGTTTTCCTACCACAAACTGACTTTTCTAATAATATCTCCATTGGACAAATATTGCGTGCTATCTTTCTTTGCGCTAATGGTCAGGAAACTAAAAGCTATTATCCTGGCTTTTACTTGGATAGGCAGTCGATTAGCGTTTATCATTCTGATTTCGAAAGGTTACAGATACATACGAGAAGTGTGAAGAGACGAATGATTGGTTTGAAACAATATATATTTTGATGCGTCGCGTCTGAAGACTGAAAATGTAAGGAAGTCGACTAGTTTTCCCTTTCTTAGCGATAGAATGAGATATAAAAAATAAATTGCATTCAAATCTGTTTTGACGGTCTTTTTTTTTTTTTTTTGGTGCGGAACTTTTTTTTTTTTTTTTTTTTTTTGTGGTGTATGAAAATGTCAATCAGGTTTTGATTCAATTGACAAAACTATTTATAAAACAAATGCAGGGTAGTATCTTCAAGTGACGACAGGTGCACCCCGATGGGAGGTCACTGTGACCTCCCAAAAACTTCCTTATTCGGGAGGTTTTGTCTGAGTAGTCGGCAAAATTATCACCTCTTGGTTTATTTTGATTTCGTTTAAGGAAGCAATTTCTAGTTATTTCGTAAGTTTAAGGGTTATTTTTTACATAAAACTTTTTTATGCGGTCCATATCCATCGCATTAAAAAAAAATTTTTGGGGGGGTTGCTAAAACTATTTTTTATAGCTACTCGTGAAGTTTCGAACGATTTTATTTAATGTGAGTTTTTTTATGCGGCTCCTATCCATCGCACATAAACAGAATTGGGCGTATTAGCTTTCTGCTTGATCAAAAGTACGTATGATTTTTGTTAATCCTTAATTTGCTTAAAAACGGCTGACATGTGTTTCGGGGCTACAAGGATCCTCTTTTCCAAAGCAATAAATAAAAAGTATAAAAGAATTTGATGAAGGACTGAAAATGTTTGCCATTCAATTTTTTTTCACTTTATTGGGGACAACATGAAGTGCAAAAACAGATAATCAGCTTTCTTCTTTATAGTAAGAATATATATAAATAAATTTAAGGGGGCCCGGACTCATTTGAAGAAAAAAAAATCAACAGTTTAGAGTTTTGAATTTTTGGCAGAGATTCGCCATCTATTTAATAACCAAAATCATAACATAAATATTTAAAAAATAATAATTTAAATTGTATTTGTTTTTTTTTTAAGAGGGGTTGCTTTAAATCGCTGAAACTCAAAATATTCTTGGTCATTTTTAATGGTCATTTCTTCAAAATGGGTCATTTTCTTGGTTATATCTAAGCTTTAATTTTTACTCTGCGATTTAAAAAATATTAATTCAATTAAATATAGAAAATATTTGAAAAAATTTTTCGAAAAAATCGAAGATACTTTTTTTTCTTTAAATCATATTTTTGCAGAAAACGTTTTATTATTATTATGTTTTTTAATTTTCCTAATAAAAATTAAAGTAAACTCTTTGAAAAAGATGTGATACAAATTTCAGTATTTATCTTTATCAGTTCTTGACTTATAAGAGTTTAAATGCAAATAATCGGGAAAAAATGCATCATGAAGTTTAAAGTTTTAAAGTTAGGTATAATATTTGTTAAATGCATGCAACAAAAAAAATTATATATTTCGTTCTAATTAAGATTGAAACAAGACTCAAACGTCCTTTTAAGTAGAAAAAAAAACGGAAAAGTTTTTAAATGAAAAAAAAAAGTTAAAATTGACGATTTTTGTGTCCCCTTAAAGATGCAAAAATTTGCTTAGAAACTACTGATTCGTGTTTCGAAGCTAAAAGTGTCCTCTTTTCCAATGCAATAAATACAAATTCTCTAGAATTTGTTTGAATTTACATTTAGAAGTTACACTACGGATAAAATTTTGTTATTTCTAACAGATATTAATTCATCAATATTTGAATGATGTATAATCATTATATCTCTTTTATAAATTTCCAGTAGCATTTTTTACCCTTACACTCCAGTTGCTAGAGATTTTTGATAAAAAAAATTCTGTGGCCTTTTATCGGAAATGCATTTTACCTCTTGACCCCTGCAAGGGCCTTCCACAGCGCATTGCACCACGGAATATGCGGATGACATCGACTATCTGTGAATTACTCTCGTTCAACCAAGCCATACGGGGGACCGGTATGCGTACCCTCGTGTGGTAGCACAAGGCGTATCTGCTAAGAATTGAGTTAAGTTGGAGAGAAGTACCCCTTGGCCAACTTGGTCTCTAAACATAATATTCAGGTTTATTCAAAGCGGAAATCTATACATTATTTCCTGACTCCAATCCTTGATGTGATTAAACTCCGTTGTTGTTTTTACTAATAAATCTCGAATCACCGAGCCTGAGTAACAGTGGCTAGTAAATTAAGGGCAGTTGTGAACGGCTTCAGTTTTAACGAGCACCGTTTAAGTGCAAATCCGAAATGGCTCAGACAGCATACGATATCTCGGAGCACCATCTATAAACATTTCGAAATCAAGAATCAAACCAGAATCCGAGTATCTACTGATTTAGCACAGCTATAGGCATTGATTCACGCGTGAAACTTCATGACTACGACATATTAAACGTGCCCCAGGTCTTCATCGGTGAACCCGGAGGATCTTCGAACGGCTGGACCCGAAACACTCCAGTTACGCGACCGGTGCCTTACTAATCAAGCCACCTCGACATTGCGATTGAACGTGAAAGTCTAGTTAAAAACACCACATCTAGCGTGTTTGTTGATAACTTAGAGCAGAAACTAGTAAACGGAGGGAGCAAGTTCAATCTTTGGCTAAACAGAAGCTTAAGAAAAAGACCTCAAATCACGTGACTCAAGAACGACGAATGGTTTTGCGTGAAACTTGCGGAAGGGGCCTGATTTCTTTCAATGAGTTTCTTTAAAGCACATCACGTGACTTGGGGTTTTTGCTTCACGAATGAAAGTCGTCACTCCTTTCATTTTATCTCTCCTCAATGGTTGATATCATCTATGATCTTCAGTTGTTGTCCAGAAATTTGGGGTGAGGAGTACCACACCCGAAACGCGAAGAAAAGTTCACAACAATACAGCTGAAAAATAATTTTAAAGCTTTGTTTTAACGAAAAAAAATATAGTTATTTTTAGGATCGACATGATTCAATAGACATATGGATCAATACATCAAACAGGTGAATTAGGAATTCATCTCTTTGCCGTTCATTATCTTCCCGAACCTCCAATATGTCCAATATACATCACATTGTATCAAGACGTGTGATATTTACTCAATAGTTCCTTTAATATATTGACTTACTGTGCATGCAATTATATCTGTAATTGTAACCGCCACTACGATCTCTGTAAGACAGTTTGAGACATGGCTAACTCATTGGTTAGTGAGAAACAGATATTTGATACAAACTGCCCGTTAATTGGAACAATGTTGTAGATAAACCCAACTGTTGAATCGCGTCTGCTCGGTGTAGTTAAGTAATTTCTAGAGCTTGACATTTCAATCTGTAAGCTTTAGATTGAAACACACTGCTTTATCTGACTTTGACATGTGTGTTCATATTACAGCTGTTGTCTGTCTAGTTAATATAATATGACATATAGAATATAATATGGCATATAGTGTGTAACGTAACCTATATGAATTGAAAATGATTATGTTCACGCTAGCCATCCATTCTGTAAAATTAAGAGTGCGTAGAGGACATTTACATTGAAAATTGTCACGATTGTTCCCAAGCATAAGTCTTTAAAGCTCAAAGAAATAGATAAGTAAAATAATAAATATTATTAATCCGTAAGTTACCACCCCCTAAGCCATGGCTAAAGCAGACAAAAGAATTTAGAGGGTAAAAGATAATAATAGTTTGCCCGACTATAAAAATTTTACGGTATGTAATATTTTCATTCAGATGTATAGGGGGGGGGGTAATTTGAATGTGTTTTTATATTTTCTCTCAGATTTTACTGTCGCTATGAAAGTCATTTTCAATGTTAAACTACAATTGCGATTGTAATTTATTTAAATAATTAAGCAGCATTGGCTGCAGAAAATGCAGTGCTGAACATTGCCGAGACAGCGTAGAAACTTGCAAGTGCTGACCTTTTTTTTACCTTAGATTAAATTACAAAACTCTGTTGAAATTCTTACAGTTTTAGCTATTGAGTATCAAGCAAAGTAATTATAACCAAATATAATTTAAATATCTGAAATTCAGGAAATATAAAGTTGAAACACGTGTTTCAATTCTCTTATCTCAAAATATTACTTAGATTATTTTTTGTAGTCTGTAGTTTTTACAAAAGATAGCTTAAATGTTTCGAAAAAAGGCTCATTTACACCTTTTGTAGACTACTTTTAAAGCCTGCTACTAGTTATTAAAATGTCTGCACCAAAGACTTTGCGTGTTCGTGTTTGTATGAAAGGTATACTTTAACGGGATAAACGAACGTGGTTATGGTTTCAAATTATGGTCCCAACGGAGACATAAATAAAGTCACCTGTGACCTTTACAAAAAATAAATAATTTACAGCTGTCACATGAAAATTGTATTGTTGCGGACAGATGCATACGCAATAATGCGAGTGAACAGGTTAACATTGTCCTGGAGATAGAATATTATCAAAAAGCTATGTACTTTTCTGATTATTGAGCAATCAAATTGCTCATTGTTTTCACTTTACTGTTGAATGACATCATTTCTTCCTTCTAACGGGTCCTCTGTTAGGACCACCGTCGACCGCTCCCTGCAGGTGCTTCTCCTTTGATGCTGGTTCTCTACCAGTAGCATTGTCCATCGGAATCCGCTCCTCCTGAGTGGTTACGTCCATATCCTACACGCACATGTGCCTGCACACACAAACAGACACACATTCACACACTTACGCACATACACACACGCGTGCTCATACATATTTCTACATGCACACGTGTCAACACACACACACATGCGCGTCCACATACACATGCAAACATACACACGCGTCTACACACACAAAAACACACAAGAAAACTGATTACAAAAACTATAGTTTGAATCCAAAATTTATTTTTTTATGTCTTTTCCTTACTGGCTTCGATATATCCCTCCATATTTGCATTTAATTAGACCATACGTAGGGGCACTTCGCGTGGTCTGTTTAGCCAAATATAATCCAAGGTCTGTTGCCGATCCCCCGAATAAGAATTTGATACATACATAAAAGTCAAATATTTATCTCACTATATCTGAAACTCCCTAGCTATACATAGGATCACTTCATGCGTGGTTTGTTTAGCCAAATATCAGCCAAGGTCTGTGCGTATGTATGGATGTTTTTCGCGAGAGTTTCCTCAGTCACAACTTTGCTGACGCGTCGATCCTCTTTAGTTTTGAAAAAAAAAATGAATCCTTTAAAATGTTTATTTCAACTACGAGGATTACATATTTATGCATTTAAAAAACCATTTAATAACCACTCTAAAATTGCATCAATTTTTTTTTCTGTTTTTACGCAGTTAATACATAAATACTATATAGTTGAAGTAAAAGGTAAAATTGATGCAACAATGCTCGAATCCTTCAAAATATTTATTTTAATTACGAGGATTACATATTTCTGCATTTCAAAACATTATCCTTACCTCTTGCACTTAAAAAACATTTACCCTTGAAATTAAAACTCAAACTAAATAACCCGAAACCATTAAATAAAAACAATAATCAATATATCTCAACAAAACAAGTGTCAATATATCGTAACAACTTAGTACGCCATTGTATAAATCAATATATTTTAAAGATTTAATGGAGTCGAAAATGAACTGCACAAGTTTATTATAAGTCCCAAAACCTAATATATCTGATTGATATTAAAGATTTCTGATGTTTATTGAGAGGGTTTTAAAAGTTCGCGTTTGTTTTCTTCGGAGATATCTTTCGAGGTGGATACTAAAAACTTCTTCCGAAAAAGTGCCTCAAGACTTTAATAAGTTACTGAACACCACTGCAAAAATTGAAAAATGTTTTCGAAGTGTTTGAGTTTACGAGACTCTTTTGCATTTTTGATGTAGCTAATTTTATTAAAATATCATTGTTTGATGCTATGCTTAGCAGAATATGTTTTTTAGATTACTAAAGTTAGCTTCTTTTCGTATTTTGTTAATATATATATATATATATATATATATATATATATATATATATATATATATATATATTTAAAACTCCATAATAGTTTTCAGTTTTATATTCAGAAGCATTTGGGAAAACTTTAAGTCCTTTAGCAAAGCACTACTTTGCATTTTCATTCGGGTATGATTTTAAGGTATAAAAAAGGTAAATACTATTGATCTTTTAAGCCTAATCTAAAATTAAAATTTAATGTATGGAGAATATTGAAACACATATTTTTTATGAAACATATTTTCAGTTACATAGTGACATACTATAAGACCCGTTCTAATAATCTTATTAAACACCACTTATCTTTAATATTAAAAGTTTAGTAAGAACATGAGAAATAAATATATATATTTTGTGCAACGAAGTAATAGTAAGCCCAAGCGACCTTAAAAGCATGAATTTCTTTACTAATAATAAAGCTGAAAGTATCTCTGTCTGTCAGGATCTCTCTCTGTCCGGATCTCTGTGACGCGCATTAGCGCCTAGACCGTTCGGCCGATTTTCTTGAAATTTGGCACAAAGTTAGTTTGTAGCATGGGGGTGTGCACCTCGAAGCGATTTTTCGAAAACTCGATGTGGTTCTTTTTCTATTCCAATTTTAAGAACAAAATTTTCATAAGATGGACGAGTAAATTATGAAATTATCATAACGTGGAACCATAACATGGGCACAAGCCAATTGGCTGGAAAATTCACTATACATTATTTGTAAATATACAGGCGAATGAAAAGACTTTTTAATTTTCTATTACGGGGAAAGCCGTGCGGGTACCACTAGTACAAAATAAAACAGCAAGCACATGACAAAAGTTATTGGTAATCTAGGAAACTATTTTCTATGAACAGAGATATAAGTAAACGTGCACATGTAAAGACCTTTAACCACGTGTCTACAATTTTGACCTTTAATATTTTTTTTTCAACTAATACTAGTAGAGGTTCATAACTTCATCAAATTTCAGTATGACACTGAAGTGATTGTGCTAACATGATTATAATATGTTGCTGTTTAAGTTTAAGGGTTTGCTAGTTGAGTTAGGGTTTTTTTAACTAGAGAGAAAAAAGCGTCTTTAGCGATAATAAGTAAGGATTTAAGGCAGAGGCTACTATAAAAATCCCCCCCCCTCCACGCAATTGGGAAAGAAACTGATTTCGGCCTCGATAGGCTACAGTACCACAACTACAATTTAGGCATCATTCTAAAGAAAAACTTCTCCAGACACAGTGCACCCACGGTAACTGCTGACCAAATACAGGGCTTTATGAGTTAATAGTTTTAAAAGAAGAACCTTTTAGATAAACTGAAAGTTACTGCCCCTTAGCCGGAGCAAGTTCCTTGGAATTTTAAACCTCCGGCTCCCGACTTCGACTCCTTTTCCCCAAAATCAGTCCGACTTCGAGTCTGCAGCCCTGGCTGTAACAGAACTGCTTTGTATTTGCGTTTAAAGGAGCCAGTATGTTTCTCTTTAAATATTCGCTCTTAAAATGAAATCATTCAGATATGAACCAAACTCTTAAGCGCAACAATAAAAAGGAACATGTAAAACTATAGAGTGAAATAAGGCATGATAGTAAAGCATACCTAACTAAAGTTCCTTCTGAAGAAACACCGCTGAAATGAAATAAATATAGCACATGTGTCAAAACGTAAAACCTTTAATATCAGTTAATTTTTCAGTTCTATGCTATATGAGAATTTTGTTAAATATTTCTAGGTTTTTGAGGTGCAAAAATATCTAGCTTAGGGGATTTTACTTGAAATTAATTTTATAACACATGGATTAAATTAAAAAAAAAAAATCAAACATATATGTTTTTTTATGCGAGCTTAGACGCATACTTAATAAGAACTAAAGCGTTGACCTCTTAAAACCTTTCAAGAGAAAACTGCTTTACGGAAATTTGGATTATTTCTTATATAAATAGGAAGTGTAAGAGGTGTTTAAAGTGATTGAACTTTCCTTCGCTGTCTCAGAAAATTCAACGGAACTTACTCGAAGTCAATGGAAAAAAGTAAGAACTTAAGCCAGTTTTGGTAATATTTTAGACTACTTTTCTCTATCGTAATTAAATTGCAATAAAGTATCTTAACGCTTCTGAAAATAAATACATACAAATCACTCAAGGATTTTATTGAAAATCACTTGTTTTATGCATTTTACAATCTGAAAAAATGCTTCTCGAAACTTATTTTCTTTATGTTATGATCAATAGAAGTACGTGTTTTTGGTGAAAATTCTACGGAAACTTTCGAAAACTTTAGTGCCTTTAAAAAGTTAAAATGTTGTCAATTTGTGTTTGCGTTCTCTTTAAATATTTTTTGTCTAGACTTTTAACAGGGACATCATGTTCTTCTTCAGTAACTCAAACAAAGTTCTATTCGCGTGAAATGATGAAAGTTTCATGTTTTATATTTATTTAGATACGTCAAGCTCACTTTGACGTTGTCAAACGTAATGCGTTTTTAGTTTAACTTGTCGTGCTGAATTTAAATGCATTCTTGAAGGAAATTATCGGTAATGATTAAAGTCTTTGTCTTTCTTTCTTTCTTTTCTTGAGTTCGTTTTTGTCACTCGTTTGAAGATACGTTTTACATATTTTTTTGAGGTACTTGATTTACTATTATTTTTATTCGAATCATGGAAATATAAATTGTTTTTATACACTAAAATTTCTAAATGTAAAATAATAGTTATAATTTTATGTCCCAATTTATGTATTACATGAATCTTGAAAATGAAATGCAACAATGACAAAAGAAATTCATTTTCAGGGAAAGCTAATAGCTTTCTAGGGGAAAAAATCTGGGTTTTACTTTAAAATTAAACTAAATGTACAGAAAGGAAAATAATCTGATGCAGTTAAACTCTATAAAGCAATTAATCTTTTAAAATTTTACTCATACTTTTTTACAGAACATTTTTTTTTTTTGAAAAGACTATATGTATTTTTAAAGACAGCTCTATTATTATAACAATTAACAAATAAAGCATATATTCTTATTTATTAGTTTTGTGATTGTTATAACTCAATCAATTGCACATCCACTTTTGTTTTAAATTCCTATACTCTCCGAAATACTGTTAGATGCCAAGTTTTGCCAATTTTTTGAGCAGAATTACAGATTAACTCGGTATTTCACAGCAAACGCAACCTAACCCCGCATTATGATTACACCTTTGTTTTTTCTCTTTGCGCTTTTGACGCCAAATGTCGATAAACTGTCAACTGGAGGAACGATTTTGCCGCTACGCTGACAACTGTAAAAACAATTTTCTCGCTTAGCGAATTGTATTTAAAACTTCAATAAAAGAATAAAGATAGACTATGGATGTAAAAGTAGTTTCTCTAACAACGCACTGTCCCTGCAAAGAAAGCAACCAGTTCTTACTCAAAGCAAGTTCAAAGGTATGTGTTAAAATTCAACGTGATCCAAAAGTCAGAAAAAGTTTAGAAATGATTACACTAAAAACTTGGAAAATATTAAAAATTAAGATATGCGCCGAACAAAATGGAAATAAGTCAAAAGGAAATAAGCCGAAATTGTTTGTGAAAAACTGAAACTATATGGATTTATTACAAATGGATTCGTTCATTTTCGATACGTTTTTTTATCCAAAATTAAATCACGTACAACGACGAGGATTATATGAAAATAACCACAAACTCATTAACATTTGGAATTAAGTCATCCTGGTGGTAATCCGAGTGCAGCATTTTTAAAACGGCGACACATCAAGTACACAAGGTTTTTTGTGTTACAGTACACGTGATGTTCTGTTCTTGCAGTGCTTTTGGGGGCACATTAATGACCTTGTTCATGTACCTCCACTGCCAAGAATTCAAAGATGGCATACATGCGATAGTGATGACTATTACTATGGCGACGCTACAAAATGAGTGGGGTGAGTTGATGTACAAAATGGTCATGACTGCCACATGGATGTTCTCCAAAGCACTACAGGAACTGATGAACAACTGGCATACTGTAATATAGACAAAAAAAAAAAAAAAAAACGCTTTACTTCATCTGCTTAAGACTTTAACTTAGGGTCGGTAACTTACTGCTAAATACGTTTTATCTGTTTTGTCGCCATTTTAAAAATCCTTCACTCGTATTAAAGCTTAAATGGGGGAGATATGGAGATATGGTGGGGGAACTAATAGCGGAAATGAACAACTTCATTTTATATTAGGTAGGATCAGCGATAACTTTGCAGCTTTAATTTCGCTGACTCTACTTAATACAAAATGAAGTGGTCCGTTTTCTCTTCCAGTTCACTTGCTATCTCTCAAAAATCAAGCTTTACCACTTGTTTAACATAATTCCAAATCTTGAATAGTTTGTGGTTATTTTCTATATTCCTCACCGCTGTACGTGCAACTTTTGATTTTTATACATAGCGCTTCAAAAATAAATGCATCATTTGTAATAACCCTGCACTGGTTTTGCCCAATAAATGCTAGTTTAAAGTTAATGATATTGAACTATGCATGTTAGTTTGTGATAAGTAAAATCTATAAGTTATGATAATCGAGATTTCGGGAAACGAGTGCTTCTGATAATCGAGTGATTGATAATCGAGATCTTTTGAAATCGAGAACTTGAGTGGTTGGCAGTCGAGATCTGGAGCGATTGACTTCTTGAACCGAGATTTCAGTATGTTATTACCGATAACAAGAGCTGAGATAATCGGGAACTGGAGTTGTGATAATCGAGAACTTTAGATCTGATAATCGAGAGCTTGTGATAATCGAGTTCTCGAATGATCTTATATAATCAAGTGATTCGATTGTGAGAACTCGACGATACCCAGCGTAATAGCAGTAAACAGTAAAGGTCTCAGTTCCGGAAATCATTCTCTGTAACAAAAGTTACACGGCCTTAATTTGATGTATATGGTGCAGAAAACTCTTTTAGTTTAACTTTGCTAAATAAGATAGTAGATACTGCTATTGTGACATTGCGTGCACATGGCGAAATGCTTGGCATACAAAAATGTTTAAAGAAAAGAGATACTTCGAATAAAGACTGCATTTCTGGGTTTTACGATTCTGATGATCGTGATCTGCTTCAAAATATGTTTAAATAGACAACTTTTACACGTAAACCGATAATATTTCCTTTTTTAGTTTTCGTTGTATAAAAACATATGTTTCTTTCGTTTAATCTTCAGAATTATTTTCTTTTATACGGCATATGTAACATCCTTTTAAAAAAAGTTTTAATTTTGAATGCTTTTCTTAAATTCTGGAAAAACTTGCATCTAGCAACAGCTTTAGACAAGTGTGCTGAGTGTAATATAATAGTAACTAAGATAAAGCAACACTATATATAAATCATGTTTCCTATGTAATTTTAATTTTTTTATTTATTTTATTTTTTTGCAATATTTTTGTTCATGTGAGTACAAAAAGTGGTATAATAACAATGCATCCGTTAAAAGTAAAAATTCAGCAAATAATTTATTTATGAAAGAGATGTATTATTTTAAATAACTAATATTTTAAATAATTTGTTTAAAGTTGAAACACAAAAAGAAAAAAAATACTGATTTGCCATAAATACAGGAGGCCGTTTCGGTTTCTTTTTGGTCGCTCTAAAGTTACAATAATTGCCAAAGCCTTTCTCTCATGTTGTCTAACCCAAAATTAGGAGATTTTATTATTACTGTACTTTAGTGGGGGAAAAATCATTAGTTTTCAATAGGATTTTTTTTTTTTTTTAGAGCAAAACATTAACAAAGGATAATTTTGGTTTTGAAAGCTCACAGAGCAAGAGTAGGATGGCTCGTGTAAAAATGACACACCATTGTTGATTCCTCGCGTGTGACAAACTGTCAATGCTAACGCATAAGACCTTCTCTGCCAGCCATAGTATTTTCATCTTCTCAGCATAAAATCCATGCATAAGTATGTATTATAACTGTGTGTCAGATTTGATGGATTTGAAACTTCTAAGAGTATTTTCAATGGCTAGAATCGAATTTCACTGCAATTCTTTTATTTATTGTATGTGAGTTGTGATTTATGATGTCATTTACTTATTTACCCTTTTCATAATGACAAAAAAATGGAAAGTAACTTAATGCAAGTTTTATGTTATCTGAAAGACTCGATGCCTATTCATGTGTAATGAATAAGTTTGAACAATGGTAATTTTTTCATTTTGTACTGCGTTCTTAATAGACATTGCGCGTTTTTATGTCAGTCAATTTCTACTCAACTATAGAATGCTTGAGAAAAAAAAACAATTCATAACTAATTAAATACTTTGCATATCGATATTAATAACATTCGTTTCACAAAATTATCAAAAAAGTCTAGTTGATCATAAAACCAGTTGGTTTAACTACTCAGCAATGTTTATTGCAGCAGTATTGATGAATCTTGCCAAAAATTAAACTAATATAACTTATTTATATTTGAAATATTACATCACTGCAGGGAAAGTTTTTAAAATGTAAAAAAAAAAACATACGAATTTATTAACAAGACTTCATAAAAGTGATGTTTATGCTATATGTTATATAATACAGTGAAGCTACCCTCCCAACCTTTAAAATAAACAAAAACTAACGAAAGAATCCTGGCGAAGGGGCATGCGTAATTTTGCTGCAACAAGGGCGCACGAGCTCAACCTAATAACTATTTGTTTTAAGCACATTTGCCAATCCTGATATGTTACTTTGCACAATTTTTAAGGACTGTGATAAGTGCCTCCCCCCTCCCAGTTTAAGTGAAATTTCTTGATAAATTCTCAAGCTTGTTTTGATAACAACGAGCGATGCTAGGGCTTACTTATGGAGGTACCAGACACTACCTGCCAAGCAGCAGAGACCCGAAAAATTATTTGCACTCTTCTTTTCTTTCCCCCTCCCCGTCTTTTTCTTAACTGTTCAGTATTTGTTTGTGAAATCATATTGTTTTAATGTCGGCAAATGCCGACGCAGCTGAGTACAAAATGAGAAACACTACTTTAAACTTGTACACCTCCATATATGTGATTCATATTTTCTTTTATTTAGATTTTTTTTTAAATTATTTCCCCCTTCACAAAAAACTGCAAAACATTAGATATAGGTAAAATATGGTGCAAAGAAGTACCTCGTGACAATAACTCAGTTTTGATAAAACGTGCATTTACGACATTTGTGCTTAGCACGGTAATACGATGGGATTCGGATTGTCTCTAAGTTTCGTTATTATTTTACGGATTCTTCTTGCAGTGAAAACTAATGACGGTTGTGTTTCTCTCTCTCTCTAGGGATTCCACGAAACGGTATCTAAGAAATTAACTAAAGGGTGACTAAGTGAAAACCATGTTGAAAATTAAAAGTATTAGTTTTAGGAAAAAAAATCCTGTAATTTGCGTAAGAGAGTAAATATTTTACATTGACTTTTTAAAGTGCTTGAACTACAGCTTGTTCTCTGTTTAACGACATTTTCTATTTAAAGGCTACTTTTCACGGTTTTATAGCCTCAAATCTTGTTCTAGAATACTTCTGTTTAAGGACGCATTCTACTGAAGGACTATTTTTTTAGTCCCTTTAAAGTTCTTAAATAGAGAATCAAGTGTATTTCCACCATATGGCACTATAAATGAAAGCAAAATCTTCCAAATTGTATATTCTTCATATGCTCATGCCATAAAAATTTTATAAACCACGTTATTTATCAAATACACTTACTATCTGCGACTTGTTGTTCAAGAAACATTTAACAAAAATTGCAGTTTCGCCGTTTTAATACATTAAACTTTTCCTTTTAAATTTTACTGGAACAATTTTAAAAAAAATTAGAAATTTGAATTATATGACAAATATCATTAAAATGTTCTTCAACCTTCGTTACGCGAAGCTACATTGTTCTTTGGAACTCTGACCAGAGTTTCGCAAATGCTCAACGAAAACAGCAAATCTTGGTAATTTTTATTTTAATAGAAGATTGAATGTTAAAGACGATTTGCGTGTAAAAAAATGAAGAAATTGAAACCTTTTATTTGTTGCATTTGATGGCTCCGAAGCTGTCGTAGACAGCCTTTGCAACTTCGACAGCCTTATCTGTATACAGTAGGCCCACTGGGTCTTCTAAGCTGATGTTAAAAAGTTTGGCCTGGATTGCTGGATAGCTGAAGATGTGTTGACGAGGCAGTGGGATGTCATCTGAGCAATGAGGACAAAAGTTGGTGTAACTACGCTGTCCGTCCGCGGAAATCCTCATCCCCTTTAAGTGACTTGTCCTAAGTATTGTTATAGTAGTCGATATGGCTCTGTCACAGTTTAAATCTGTAATGGAGTTTCGTTTTCCTTGTTGACCGATTGCATTTGTTTGTCGTTTGTAGAAAAATCAACAAAACAAAAAAAAACATTGTCTACCTTATCATTAAGATGTTTTAAATATGATAAAATAACGATGCAAAAAGAAATTCCCAAGGTTGTCCACAACTTTTTATTTTTTTTCTGCTCTTTGAGCAAGATGTTTCTTTAAGAAAACGGTAAAGATTCCTCAAAATGTACAAAGTACCCCTGTTTAACAAGATAAATTGTTTTAACATTTTTAGAAAGATCATTTCCAGCATGTTAGTATCCTATCCTCTTGTAACTAAATGAAAATTGTACTCAAAAGTCCTGTTCATTTCTCATGTTAATTATACAGTAATGTCACTCATTAAAATTTATTTAACCTACTTAAAGCCAAGAAGATGTGTTTGCTAATGAAACTGGCATTTATGCATTTTAAATGATTCCCACTTACGTGCAAAGCGATTCTTACGAAGTTTTATGTTGACATTTTGCGAAAGATTAAGGGATTATTTAGGTCATTTTGCCAGTAAAAGATAACTGAAAATTACTATAAGGACGAGTAGATCAAGTTGAACCATAGAAAATCTGAAAAGAAAGTCCCATAGCATGATCGAATAAAAAGAGTTACTACAAGACAATAAATCAAATAAAATACAATAAAAAATGATGTTGCAAAAACACAATATCATTGAATTCTGAAAGATACCAAACTCAAAAACTAACCGCACACTCGCTCCCCCCTCCCCCCAAAAAAACATTAACTTTTGTATCGATTCCTTTAGTCTGGTGTAACATTTTTGCGCACATATTTGCTCTTTATTCCGGCGCTTTAAAACTTTAACTTTCAATTTTCATGTATTAGAATATAGGAAGCCAAAATAAATCATAAACACCGACAGAGCGGTGTGGTGGTTAGATGCTGGTCTCTTACGGCTAAAGAAGCAGGTTCGAACCTGGTTCCAGTCGGTGGATTTTCAAGATGCAGAAAATTTACAGGGTTAACGTCGTATGATTATGCGGTGTGTAAAAGATCCGTAGAGTACACGTTTCTCTCAAAATGATCAAGGCAAAGTAAAATCCCCAGTGCCGTTTCAGAACCCAGGTGTCTACGTCTAGTGAGAAAATTGGGCGTCAAAATTCTTGAGGTAAAAGAATCCGCCTATAATGGTGCCACGTGAAAGAATGACTACTATATAAGGAGATCTGCAAAAGGTTGTACTTCTAACGCTGCCCCATTAGAAAGTAAAAATATGTATAAATCATAAATTAACTTTCTGAAGTTTTTGTATTTCGAAAAATATATTTTGCACGTTTTGCTGAAGCGACTACAGTCACACATTTTTAAAAACTGCATTAATGTGTTTCATGTTCACAAGGAACCCCCTTTTTCAATGCAAAAGAGGTAAGCTTGTGGGTAAAAAAAATATCTGAGAAAAGGTAATTAAGCGTTGTAATGTTTTCTTCTACTCGTGATTGAGTTCGTACTTTATATTCAAATGCTAATTAGATCTAAAAGTTTACCTATATTTCCGGTTATAAGAAAATACATTTCGAGTTGAGTTAAGCTCCTTTTGCGGTTGTTTTGCGAAGGCATTTTAGTGCATATCAGCGCCAATATCACGTCCTTTTTCCTCCGAAAAGAAGGTCACAGGTCAACTTACCAGAATCACACTATAATCGTTCCAAAGAAAGCAAAGCAACCTGTTGCTCCTATGGACAATAGTGAAATGTTTTTTGATCTCTTGGTTTACTGAAGATAATAAAACCTGGTACAAATTGTTTCGATACAGTGATTGTTTTCTCAAGTGACGAGTAAAGCAATTGATTGGAAGCGTGGTTTAACTTTCATGTAGTTGTATTTAAAATTTCATACGCAAGTGCAATTTAGTTACCCTTAAGAGCCGCAATAAGAATCATTTTTTTAAAAACATATCTGTATCAAAAACCATTGCATTTTGTAAGCAGTACATCCAATGGTGGCTTTTAAACCATGAAGCCCAACAGATAGAACCAGATTTAACTATTTATAGTTAGCTGCGAAAAGGTTATCGCTGTCATACATTTTTGAAGCAACTACCAATGTTACTGCTGGTAACACAAGATATTGTGTCACATTTTTTTAAGACAAGCCAAAAATTTCATTCACTTTAAATACAACTGATATTCATTAAAAAAGAAGAAAGTACTTCAAAAATAAAATACTATCTTTGTGCAAAAGTCAATGAAAATAAAACAACGTTAAATCGCACTAATTCGCAGAGAACTGTAGACACTCGTTTCGGAGTTTTAGGGACCGTTTTTTAAGTGCAGAAAAATTGAACTTTTGGATGCGATGTCATCCGATAAAAGATAGCTTTTCTCTGCGTTGTGGAGTAGCATTTTATCGTTTTAGCGTTAAACTCCTTAAAGGGTAGGAGGATTTCAACAAAAATGTTACGATCATCAGTTGCTCAGAAGCCAATTTAATTCAGGCTAGGAAAAAAAAGAGATAAAATGAGTTTTACTACATTAAAGTCTAGTGTTTTAGTTTTAAATTTTTAAAATTTGATTGTAAAAATTTATAATGATTGTGTTAAGGGCATGTCGTACCGAGGAAAATTTATACAACCAAACGCTCAGCTAAGCACCAGAGATCACCCCCCCCCCCTCTTTTAAACCAGAAATCACCCGCAACAAACTATTCCAAATTGAACAGGCTTAGGCTATATTCGGAAATAGGCACCGGTCTCACCGTGCCACCGCAAGCGTTCGGAAACGATCGAGTCGCAATACGTTTTCAATTAGGAACTAAACCGTTTCGACCGCTTGCGGTGGCACCGGTGCCTGTTTCTGAATGTACCCTTACTTCACGTTGTGTTCAACCAAACAATTTTACTGAACTTCAAATTTCAACCAATCGGTTGGCAGCAGTTCGATGATACACAATGGCCGCTAACAAGTAGAACATGAAAGTTAGAACGTGTTTTCAACGGCCATATCATATTGAAAAACTTTCTTGACTGATCCGATCACTGAAACATGTACGTCCTTCTATAATTCAAGTGAGTTGACAATTCATTATAATTAAATATTTCGTTATAGCTTTATTTTTAAGAAAGTGAATCTAGTAGTTCAAAATAACTATTCTGATATTTTGGGTTTGTAGTTTGTTTCTAATGGGTATATTAGGTGAACGACTTGGTTCGGCAGTTTTTTCAGTCTGAAGAAAATACTTTCTAAATAAATAATAAGGGAACAAACTTCATTTTGAATTCATTAGTAACTAAATTTACATTCAAATTTTATCACGAGGAATGATGACTCCTTAAAGTGTGAAAGTATGGAGATGTTTTGCTTTTACAATATTGGTTCTGTCTCTAGGTAAAAGAATTTTTAATGAAGTAGGACTTGCTTCTTCTGGTGAATCTTTTTTAATTTTTATTAAACTTTAAATTATTAAGTTTGTCTGAAATTGAACTACGTGTATCACCGGTTGAAACAAAGTTCATTTTACTGGCAAATTCATCATTAGTTGATAACAACATATCAGCTTTACAACTGATTTAAGCGAAGTCTATAACTTTTATCTTGTTAATATACACTACTATCCGATTTACGTCATTTATACCATGAAGTAATGGTAAATCATGTTTCGAGTCTTTTAAAATTTGTTTACATTTTTTGAAGCAGGCATTTAATCAATTGTAATAAAGGATTTCAAGAAAGTATTTCATCTTTAAAAAGTTTATTTGTGTTTACGTTGTGTTCTGTTTGACTCAGCAATTGTGTTAGCACTGATTGGGCACGGATTTTGGCATTCAGAAGATTTGTATCTAACTCATTTTAACTAAAGTTCTTAAATAGCCGCTGATTCGCATTCAGATTCCTGAATTTCAGTGTTGATTATAGTTACATGTCCGTTCAGTTTTTATCAGCTCAACTTCTCAGATACCATATAGCAAATCTCTTTCAATTTATATTTCAGTTGTCCAGTTGGACCACCACATTGTACGTTTAGTAATCACTCGAAGGACATATTTAATGCTGGTAGTGTGTGGAGATAATGCATAAAATATGCTACATACGTGTATAAGGTACGTAAGAAATATTTTACGTACTTTGAGTTCTTAATCTGCTTTGCAGGTTAGCAACAAATATCAGAACAACTTGTACGATGGACAGGAAAAAAAATTTTGTTATTCTTATTATACCTTTCTGGAAAGGTTTTTTTTTTTTTTTTTTTTTTTTGAAAACCTAAAGTTAGTTCAATAAGTTCAACGAAAGCTAAAAATAACATTCAACTTAATTTAAAACTTTGAAGCATACAAAATGACCCTAAAAGCTATATTTACCATTCAGGCATTATTTGAATTTTTAAAATCATGTCTAAAAGTAGATTTAATCAATAGGTTATATTTAGAACCCCCCTCTACCCCCCAAAAAGCGGGTTAATGGAGCATTGTATACAACATGTCCTAATATGTACTGGAATTGGAATTGATAGTTTTATTGTATCAATTCTACTACTACTGGAATTAAAACGATATTGTAGAATTTGTACTAGATGTATTGTTTCTAGTTTAAAATTACTTCATCAAACAAGCGTTATCTGATCAAAAAATGATATACTTATTCAAATGAAGCAAAAATATATTTACTTTTCAAAAATACTTAGAAAATTCCTTCTTTATTTTTCATGTATTTAGTAACACATTTTGACGAGAAACTATTAGCGCAATTACATATTTTTAGAAGTATTATGTCCGACCAAAACGAAATTATTTTTATAGCTACTTTCTCTCTAAACACAGTATTTTAAGCTTGAACATATCGGTGCTTATAAACGACAAAGAACTATATTTACTCGGGTTAACTTCAACGAAGATTGAAACCCGATACGCCAGCAATCGACTCGAATTCATCAGGAGATTTACTTCGGAATTGCTAGCTAGGAAGCAAAAAGTTGATGGCCAAATTAAAGTCTTCTTGTCAGGATTAATTTTCAAAGTAGTTTTCTGAATCGTGTTATTGTATGTTACATTTTATTTTTGACGGATAGAGATTGGTGTTTCTTTTTGTTTCTGATGATGAAACTGATGAAATGATTTTTTCCCCCAAAATATACTTAGTTAAAAGGTCTTAGTTAAAAGGTTGTTTAGCGTAGTCAAAATGTACTTAAAAAGAGTTGGAAAGTGTAGCACTTTGGAAAGAAAATAACACGCACTTAAAATTTAATTCAGTGCATCATGTGATCTTTTTACACTTAAACTTCTTTTGAATTAGGTAGTTTTAGAGAATTTTTGGTTTAAATTTCTTTTTAATTTTAATGGCACGATATGAACTTTAGGATGGGTTTATTTTTCTTAATGTTTTAAGAGCTTTTTTTGTGATACAACAGGAAAATCGGTCGAACACTTCAGTGAAAGATCAGATTCCTTCTGGATAGTTTCAAGCTAATGTTTCTTTTTCTCTTTCTTTTTTTTTTTTTTTTATTGGATCGAAAAACTTGGCAGGTCGCATGCGGTTCATGTGTCGCAGGTAGACCATTGATGTTTTCAAGTACTTAAGCTATTTCCGTTTCACCATGGCCCGATTCGAAATTTAAAAATGTGAAAATATTTCACCGGAGTAGGTAAAATTCGATGTTTTGTCTATTGGGGTTCAAATGTTACACATACAAGTTGCTTTTACGTTGTACTTTATATGGAACAGAACTTTACAAATGTTGTGTAAGAAGTATCCCTTTTACATCAATGATATTGGTTTCATAAAGGTTTATCGATATTTCGGGCGTAGTAGGCATAAGTATAAAGGTATGTCAAAACGATGCTAATTTCTATTAGTCTGGAACGGAGACTTTTTAGTGTTCATTACTAATGATAGTAATATTTTCCAGAAAAAAACTACCTTTTCCTAATTTGTGCTTTTATATGAAATGCAGAGGATCATCTGTTAAGGACTTTGTGAAAAGGTATCGCTTTTACGGAAATATTCCCATGCAGGAATCGAGTGCACGAAATTATTACTTTTCAATAAATAAGTATGTTTCGTTTCTAAAATAATGCGCAAATATTTAATCGATTTTAAGTTAATAGACTGGTTCTGACACGCGATAACAAGTTAAATTGGGATTAAATCTGGAGTTGGAGAATCAAAGCATAGTTGTGGTAAAAGCTGAAACTATAAAATATTTTGAATCTTTAACGCTACATATTCGCTATTCTACGCTATTACCTACACGCCTACCTACACGCTGTTCTTAAACCTATAGGGAATTCCTGTCAAAAAAAATCTTTAAAGATTAAACTGTATAATCATAATAGTTATTTTCTAAACTTGAGATGCATGTTGTAATATTTTGTGCTTTGTGAAAAATAATTTTTCTTGTTTTAAGTTTTGTGATTAACAATTTAAGTAATGATTGAGATCTACTTTTGTTTAGTGCAGTACTTATTAGGTCAATGTTGAATGAGCTTTGGTTTTTAGTTTAAATGTTTAATTCAATCCGTAAGGTTAAATTGGGGCAAAGAGAAATAGTTTCTTTGGATTACTTATTCCTTTATTTATCAAATTTCTTACTTATTCATTGATTAACACATATATCTTCCTCCTTTTCTGTAATTCATTTATTCATTCATTCCCCTTTTTTCTTGCTGTTTCTAAATAAATACGAGAAGTATTGTTAATTGAAAAGACTGGTTTTTACCTGCGATAGTAAATAAAGTTAGAAGCTATAGTTCTAAGTATGGGAATGTGGAGCAAAAGGTAACAGCTGGAAAACTTATTTCACTAAAATTAGGCATTTTTTTTTTCAGTTTAAATATTTAATACACTATGTCTGGTTCAAGATGGGCATTGTGAAAAAATTTGTTTTGTTCACTCATACATTCATTTATTTAAATACCTACGTATTTATTCATTTATTAATTCAGCTAGATTCCTTAATTTGTTAAATTTCTCTCGTATTTATCCGGTCACTATTTTCTTATTTATTTTTTCAATCAATTATTTACTCTCGCATACTAAATTATTTTCTTACATATTAATTCGTTTATTGTTTTATTATTTATTCCTTTTATTAATCATTATTTTATTTCATCCTTCATCTCATTAAGCATATTTTTTATGAAATATTTCACTATCCGCATTTATTTTCCCCTTGGTAAAAAAAAAAAACATTTCTCCCTTTTCAAAGCTACAAATTTAGTGCCAAAAATGAAAAAAAATATTTTACTGTTACTTTATTATAAAAAACATTGCTATTGTTTTCTAAACTGTAAATGTCAAAATAAATTTCGAATTCGCTTATTTTAAAAAAGAGAAGTTATTTTTAATATATGACTTTGTCCTGACAACAATGTAAAAACTACTAATTAATAAACTAAATTAAATGTCATGACCTTTTTTTTTCGCAGTATTGCTACTTACGTCTACTTACGTTATTAGGTTGTGATTTTATTTTTAATACGGTGTTACTTAACAAAATATATACAGTGGCTCCCAAAAGTGTTCGTACACCTACGACTTTCAATGAAATAGGTCCCTATATATTGGTTAGAATTAATTTTTCGGATTAGAAATTTAATTATAAGATCTATGATTAATTTTTAACAAAACTACATGAAAAATTTTAATGAAATATTAAAACTTAATTTTCTAAAAATCAAAAGCCGAAAAGTGCCGGAACTTTTATATCACAAAAGTCTTCGTACACTTTAAAATATGTTTATGTATTATTAAATAATTTAATTTTCTATTAAGTTATTATTTAGTAGAATATCATTCAACATCCACAACAGCTTTTGTATGTCTGAGAATATAGATTTCAATGTTTTTTTTTTTTTTTCTTTTGGGGTGTAATTATTGAGTAAGTGTTCAACCATACTTCGAGCCTTACTGTTTATAGCTCTGTTTTCGTTTCAAAACCGTATTTTCGTAATCTAGCCTGCAGATATCTCTAAATATGTTTCGATAGGTTCAAATCTGGAGATTGAAAGGGTATTTTCTAAACTTCTTAGGACAACTTTCGATTCACTAGACGTAGACGTTGAAGACCGTGTGCTTCTTATCGTTATTTTGATAAAAAACAAAGTTGTTTCCGAAAACCAAATTTTCGTCGAACAAGAGTTTAAAATTGTTTTTTTAAATATTTAAATAAACAGCAGGGTTCATTATTTCATCAAAAAATTTCAAACTACCAAGTCATTATGCTGATATGCATCCTCACGCAAGAACACGTTCACTGTCCCGATTAACTGATCCAACTAAGTTGATAAGATTAAGTTCCCAATTTTTCCCTCTATTTACAGTTACGCAAAACTTAAACCCAAAAATTTTGAATTCATTTTCATCTGTAGATCAAACGTTATAACAAAGCTTTTTGAGCTTATTTGTCATTGCTTTTGCGACGAAATGCGTAAGCTATCTATTTTTCGCACGAGCAAGAACATTTCTGCCGGAAGAAGTCCCATGTTAATCCAGCTAATCAGAAAACTTGGCGAACAATTTTGGGCGATAATTAAATGTACAAATTTTCATTAAATTTTACAGAAACTTTTACAACACTCAAATGCATATTTTTCATGAAATTTTTAAATGCAAATCTCCGATCACTCTTTGTAATTTTTGCCGGTTGACCTTCTCTTATTTGGTTTTCGGTCCTATTCTTTTCTTAAAGCATTTTATCAAGCACTTTACTAAAGAATGGAATAAATTAACTACTTTAGAGACATTTCAAACCAAAACACCGCTACAATGAGGATAAAAGTTCAAATTTCGAGTGGTGTTTGCTGTTTTTTACGAGTACCAGCCATTTTATAGTAATAAGCAAAATATTATTTAATAAATAAACAAAAAATTAAAGCTAAATGACTTTAGTGTCAACACAATGCAAAAGTAATAAAAAAATGACATGTGATAATTTTGACTATGAATTTATACAAAAATATATCAGTGTACGATAACTTTTCTTGCGTGTTATTTCTTTTTTTTTCTTTTTGGACCCATTTCAAAAAAAAAAAAAGTTTTGTGAATATTTTGAAAAAACTACTTGGTTTTGTTTAGAATAACATAGGAATGATGTGAAAAAAATATTGGACCCTATATTTGAATTCCGTTATTCCGTTTCGCATTTCCGTTCCGTTGCGAGAAGCAAGAACACGGAAACTAGACCAAACGGCATGAGCGTGGAAACAACACCAAAATGAAAAACGTGAACCAGTGACTGATGCTTTCTCAAGGGGAGGACCTGTCCCCAAGAGCTAAACAAAAAGGGCCTTGTGAACTTAGGCACTGGTCCTCCCTAGAGTGCCTTGAGAACAGAGTGGCGACAACAGCGGTGTTTTTCCCCCCGGATAAGCGCGGCCGCAACTTTCGTCCAGATGCGAGGAGAGAAAATTTTGACCGTTTGGCGATTTGCCACCAAGTGTGAATCGTTATCGCGGTTTTGGCAGCAGACGTGACTTCAGTTTCTGAAGCATTTGGCAGAGGCTACTGAGTTTCTCTCCATTCTTTCTTTTCACTTATTCGCCAAAAACAAATGCATACATAAGATTTCTAAGAAAAACGATTTGAAAATGATAAACGACATTACCATTTTCTTTACATATTATGTGTGCGTGAATGAAAACAAAGTAAAAAACAAATTTTAACTTTCACAAGAGAAACGAATCAGAGAAGACCATTACTTTAAAAATTAAAAATTAAAAAAAAAAAATCGACTGAGTCGCAACTGTGGAATCAAGAGGGAAAATTGAAAATCCTTTTAAAAGCCTTATATTATTAAAAATCAATGTCAGGTATATTATTTGCTATTAAATAGAAACTGGCAACATATTAAAATATCATTTTAAATCATTGCTTTTAATTTCCTTGTCGGCCAACAATGAATTCGTTTATCAATCGCGTGAATAAAGGCTCAGTCGTTATTAAAATCTGCTTTTAAAAACGTTATAAATCGAATTCTATGAAATATGGAAGTTCCAAACACATTCTATTGGACGCGGAAAAAAATTCTCTTTATTTTGGTATTAAATTAAAATTTTTTTAACTATGTTTTCACTGCAAAAATTGCGAAAAAACTTTTAGACGGGTTTAATATCTTCGTTAATTAATGTCATCCAAAGATGCAGCCTAGCTAAGAACACTCTCGATCAGCTCTCCTTTCGAACATTTTTTTTTTTTTTTTCAAAATCGGTCCATTCGTTTAGTCGCTAGAGTGCCACAGACAGACACACAGATACAGACACGTCAAACTTATAACTCCCTTCCATTGTTTGTCGGGGGTTAAAAATGAGTCTTCTTGAAAAAAAAAAAAAAAACTATGATAATTGTTTTTCAACGAGAGAAAATTCGAAAGATAAATAATTAATTTTTATTGCTTATTGTAACATGCAATAAAAAAAGTTCCTCTTGAAGCAAATTAGGAAACATGATATATCTGTAGCTGGGCGGTTCAAGGCAAATCACCCAATTCAAGATCGAGATCGAGACTTTTGCACTATCTTACTCAACATTTTAAACTTTATTTAGAAGTACAAGAAGAATTATATGCGAAGATATCAATGAACTAATTTTTATTCTATAAGTTCATAAATGTCAATCCAATCGAGTAATAAAAATTATCAGAAATTTTTTTTTCTAACTCGTCTCTTGACTTTGTTTTTGTGACTAAATTTCCTTTCCCTCCCAGGTACATATACATGCATACGAATAAGTTTAATTAATTTATGCTATATCCAATTTTTTACGAAAATAAGAATTGAAAAGATCAAAAAAAAAGTATTAGCTATAGATAACTGAAATGTATAGTTTCTCACTATATAAATGCAAACAAATTCTAAACAAAATAAACAATTCACTTCTAATGGTTATCGCAACGTATATTTAAAAAAAAAAAAAAAAAAAAAAAAACTTTTATCTTCGAAGAAATTAGAAAAAAAACAAAAAGTATATCGTCAACTGAATGCTACAACTAGGTAACTGCAAATTTGCGTAAAGTTGAATTTTTTACGAAGGATTGGTTTAATGATATATTAATTTCGTGAAAAGATACTAATTCCTTGAGTTTTTTTCAAAACAGTATGGAAAATACTGAGTTGAATTTGCGTACTTTAGGATATACCCCACACTATGAATATGAATGATTAAATTAATTTTAAACTTATTTAATTTTGAACATTCACACTGTGAGTTATTGGAATTGAGTTTCACATCCCCCCCCCCTTTATAGTTTCTGTGTGTAAACAATAAAAATGTGCGCCAGTTTCAATTTCCTCTATAATGAATCATAAATAATAAGCAGCTTCATAGAATAAACTTTAATAACATAGTTTCCATATAATAACTAATATATATTTCTTTTCCTTACAAACAAGATGCATTTTATTCTCAGATAATTATTTCATTTGAGTAAAAATATTACGGGATGAAACCCATTTACAAGCAAAACTAACTTCTAAAACCCGAAAATCAAACGCTCCTGAAACGGAGAATGGTTGCCGCAACGTTAGGGAAGCCAAAAAGCCCGCCAACACTATCGGAATCCAAAATCCCCAGATAAATGCTCTATAATTAAATCAATTTCTCGCTTAGAGTTCCAAAAATGATAAAAACTGATAGCCCATACATGTATGCACTTGAGACATAAGGTGAAATGTCAGTACGAAACTAATTATTCACAAAAAAAGCGTTTTTCTGAGACCCATCCAATCTTCCTATGTTAAGTCTACGAGACTTTCGTCAAGATGCCCTCCGGCGGACAGAGGCGCTTCCCCGCTTCTCAGGGGGGTGTGCTTGTCGTCACTCTGATCATTCAAGGCACTCTAGTCCTCCCCTTGAGAAAGGAGTCTTATCAGTCCCTGGTTCGCGTTTTTCATTTTGGTGTTGCTTCCGTGTTCTTGCATTTTGGAGTAGTTTCCGTGTTATTGCTTCTTGCAATTTCCATTTCATATTGCTTGTTTATTCATGAATATGTTTGCCCTATTTTTGCTTCTAGCAGCTTTGAGCTGACATTATAGTGCACTTTGTTGTTTATTCTTTATTTTTTTCGATTTTATTTGAATTTATATTTAAAGTGTGTATAAAATGTATATGGATTATATATATATATATAGGGTGCGGCAGCTATTTGAGGACACACATTATAGAAGCCACATTTTTCTGTGTTTTACAAAAACATAAATTTTTTCGTTGGATATAGAGATTGCAGACCCTATTCTTACTCAGGAAATGATGAGGCATGCCGTTATTGTCTCCTTGGCTTCAGGGCAGACCGATTCAGAAATCGTTGAGTTCTTGAAGGTCGACCTCGTAGAGAGTTCGGAGCTGCAAAAGGGAATGTGGTAGCAGTTTTGCAAAGGAATCAACATTGTCGACGTTCTGATAGTGTCAGGACACCTGAATTTTTCAGCCGGTACATGCTGCTATCGATAAGGATCCTTGAATATCGATGAGGGCACTCGCTAATGAACAGTAGGTTGATGAGGCTACTATCCGACGCGTGTTTCATGAGGACCTCCGTTACAAATTATACTTGATGTTGAGAGGACAATTCATGTGCTACAGAACCAAGGTTAATCGCTGGACTAGAGCCAAGGCCTTCTGAACTATCTTAAACATCCCGAGGAGCCAAGACTGCTCTGTTTTTTCTCGAATGAGAAGAACTTTGTTCAGAACCAAAAGGTGAACGGCAAAAAAATATCGTTCGCTGTGTAAAAGCCTTGATGAGGTACCAGCGGGGTTATGCATGTCAAATTTCCCGCATCAGGGATGGTTCTTTGTACAGGGAAAGACATGTGATGCCTCCTCAATTTCTTTTTTTTTTTTTTTTTTTTTTTTTTGGCCATGGTGTCAAAGTTGCTTACACAAAGGTATTAGTCAGAGTTTTTCAGCCCTGGATCATTATTGTGGCGCGTGAGGGACCGTATGTTTTTCAACAAGAGTCGGCAACATTCCATAAAGCCATTTATTCATTTATTAAAGAGGTCGTAATCTTCAAATTAAATTCAAATGGATCCTTTTTTTAAGTAGCATAATAGAAAAGACAATGTTTATTGCGAAAAGTGAAATGAAAACGTTTTCTTTTTACTAAGATAAAACAAACTTTGTGAGCGAAAATACTCCTCTAATTATAGCATACTGTCAGTAAATGGTTCATAATTGCGTTAAAAGAAATGCATAGGTGTTTGTACTTAGTATCTTTACTAATACTTTGTATAAATTTCGCATGATTGATTACGCTATTATTAAGCATAAAAAAGTCGATACAACTTTTAAAGATTTTAGTATTTAAACGATCTTAAGGGGGGGGGGGAAAAAAGACGTTTCTGTATGAATAAATAAAAATTATACAATAAAAGAGAAACAAATTGTGGGTAATACGACAGATGGTTATAGAACTTGACCGGCAAGTAAGGAACAACTTTTGCCGAAAGTATTTGCATAAGTTTTTGGTTTTTATTATATCTTAAATTACTTTAGTTTTCCCAAAAGAAACATTCAACTTTAGGTGAAAAAGTAGTAT
This sequence comes from Uloborus diversus, assembly GCF_026930045.1. Classification (NCBI taxonomy): domain Eukaryota; kingdom Metazoa; phylum Arthropoda; class Arachnida; order Araneae; family Uloboridae; genus Uloborus; species Uloborus diversus. The sequence continues at coordinate 39,081,909 of NC_072737.1, forward strand.
TTTCTTTAGTTTAGGAATATATCATTGTATAAAAGTATTCTTCGCAGCTTAAACGGAGTTTAAATTAAATGCCTAAAAATTACGAGTGACAAGCGTTAAAATATAGCATAGGAAAATAAGGTAAAACAAATTAATAAAGTAAAGAAAAATAAACAGGATTTTTTTTTTACATTTGAAAAAAATATATTGCATACCATATTTACAGTAGTATTCTAAATGAAACAGACATCCTGAATTTGAATTCAGAATTTCTTGATTTATATTAAAACAAAAAAAAAAATGATTAAAATAAACTGATAAAAAAAATGAATGATCACATCTCAATGAATTAAAATTTGTATATGTTGCCATCCTCTATTTTTTAGTAAATGCAATACTTTTAATTAATTTAAGCAAGGCTTTTGATGTGATTTTAAATTTTCGTACTTTTGTTGTTCTTTTTCGAACAGCAGCTATAATACGTTAGAGTCAAGAATTCATATGAAAGGTATAGAATAAAGTTTCGTGATAGTCACAACACACACTTGCTATAATGTCGTCATTCTTAGCAGGAGTCTATTGTTCAAAATACGGCTAAAGTATTACGGTATGTTTTTTATCCATAAGTCGACATCTGGAAAAAAAATCCTTGCTGCCTTAAAAAAAAAACGTGTTTGCAAATTTTTAAGGCCCTTTTGTGCTTTTAGAGTTGTTTTAGTTTCCGAAAAAAAAAAAACTGGTGTATGTAAAAGGACGTTTGTAATGTGTTTGAAAAATTTAAAACGCTGCAAATTTTAAGCACTATTCGAATCTTGCAATACAAAAGTGTAAAGAATTTTTAGCAAGATTTGCGAATATTTTAAACTAGAGAGTCGCCCGTCAAGGTATGTGACGGGTAAAAACTTCTACTACTCTACATTTTAACAAAGCAATTGCTTGTATGGTGATATTTTGATAGTTCAAATTCTAACCCTAACTCTAGTGGATTAACCCTAAACTCCATTTGATAGGGTTCATAGTTGACCGCTTTTACGTTTCTTTACTCTTCTAAAAGGAGTCTTACCAGTAAAACAGTTATTAAGTGACTTGAGCTAGTTCAGTCTTGTCAAAAGAAAGAATTTTCTTGCATGTTAAACATTGCCAAAACCTATTATCAAATTATCATGCCGTGGCGCGAGTTTCATCGTTGATTACAACTAGAGCGTAACTCGATCATTCATATATATATATATATATATATATATATATATATATATATATATATATATATATATGAGGATTAGTATGATATGACAAATTATTTTAACAGTATTTTATGTGATCCTTTTATTTATGTTCATCCTTACTGACATATTTAATATGGCATTTTAGCTGCAAAAAAGCCCTATTCTGTTACATTACAAAGCAGCTTTTAATAACTTTAAAAAATATATAAGTAACATTCAGCCTATAACAATATAGTTTGAAAAGCTTTTTTTTTTCTTTTGTTGCTTTTTATAATGCAACCTAATTAGCATCAATAAATATATTATCTCTCCCATTAGAGTTTGTCAGACATTGTCGCAAAATTTTAAATAATAGTTGTTTTCTTTCTTTTTTATGGTCATTTCGTTATCTTTGTATAAGCTCAACTTAATTACTTATTAAATTTCGAAACAATCCCCAGAGCACGTTAATTCACTCTCCTACATTTAATTACTCCTCCAATTAAACTAAAAAATAAATTTTATCCCAGAATTGATAATTTTTTTCCTTACATTTATTTAAATAGTATTTTACATACCTTTTACAATAAAACCAAATACTTCTGAAAGTAAAATGATTGCCGTTCATTTTCCAACTAATTGGATCACATTTATTTCATTTTGGTTTACATTGAGAGCGTATACCACAAGGAAACCATAGGAAGAGTTCCTATTTTAGCTATTGCAATGTAAATATTTTGTCGTCTGCATAACTTGCGTGTTCTTTTCTGTCTGCTGCCTTTTCTGCACGGAATCCCTTTTGTATCTCTCCGTACTGAAGACATACAAGATTTCTAATCAAACATTTAGATGTCAACATTTGAACAATAAGATAGTTGTCGCTTGACCTGAATAGCGTTTATTTCCTGTATTGTGTAACGCTGAGCTTTTTAGGGGTTTCTCTCCAAATTCGAAGTAATGAAATTTCAGTTCTTAATAAAGAACAAAGTTTTGAGAGAAAATTGAAAAATCTTATAGGTTATCTCTTTGTCACTTTTTTTTTCTTTATTGTATTTTTCAAATATTTGGAAGACGCGTCTGTGAGTTTATTGTAAGTCTGTTTTGATTCCATGTACCATGCCATAAGGTTAGCAACTCATTTTTACAATCTTTAAGGGTAACTTTAAACCGTGGGAGGGGGGGGGCATTTTTTCTGTAATTCATACTTATTAGCTATATTTTACTTAAAAACGAAATTCTAGAAATCTAAATTCTGCCCTCTCCTGTCAAAGATAACGTTTTCAGTAGAAATCAAAGCCTTTTTATTATTCAAATCCAGCCACATCTATGTAAGTTTGTATGTTTGTACGAGTATGTATGTCTGTCCAATGCCCGTTTCTGGTTGGCTGTTGGATGGATGAGGTCATCACCTGTGAATTTGATGGATATGCGCCAGTGATGACGTGTAAAGTTCAAAAAGCAGACAAAAAGCCATTTGGCAATTTCTCACAGAATTTAATGCCAAAAATAAGTTGCCGAAAATGGTACCAACTTGGCGATCTTAAAGTTGTAATAAAGGTGGTCACCAAATCAGTTTTAACACCAAGCCTCCTTCCCTTTTCCCTATAACTTTATCCTATACTTCTCCAACTCTGATTAAGGCCCCTCTGGCAGGACCCTAGCTTCCGACTAGGGTGATATGACATTGCGGCGACCCTGAACGCTTTGCCTATTCATTTTGAATGCTTTTTACTGAAAACAACTCGATTGGGAGTTAAAAATATCTCGCTTATCTGCAATTATTTAGTGTTTTACAGAAATACAGTTATTACTGAACCGTTTTAATTAATTATTGACATTGGTAGCATTTTATTCTAACAGTAGTTAACCACACTTAATCCTGACATAAATGATTAGTTATTAACTGATTTCTTTATTTGCTTGTAACAAACATGGATGATCTTCATATCACTATGAATAACCCCTGTAGGATTAAATTTAACCTCAAGCAAGGCAATTAAACATTTCATGTCATAACACTACTCCCTAATACTAAGAAATAATTTCTTTAAACTTTCTAAATGGTATTGTTCTTGTTTAATCCTAAACTCCAATACGTTTATTTCATGTATAAATTACGACAAAGAATTTTATGGGATGCTAGAAATGTGTTCTAGAAGTCAGATATATAATATGTACTTATTTGTTTTTGCTTTTTACATATTTGTGCTATCATGGTCAATTACTGGCTTAAGCTCAATAACTGGTGAATAACCCTAGTTGGTTTTAACAAGATCTATAAAGGAGATTTTTTTTTTCTCTAAAACCTTCAAGGTATCAGGTGGGAAAAAATGAAATACGGATGATCTCGCTGTCACACCGTTTGATTACATCCCGATTTGGCTTTATTAACACAATCAATTAAACTTAATCATGACATTACTTAATCAAGAAAATTAAGTTAAAGTGTATTTTGAGGTAGCAAAATGTCTTTACACTTAGAAATAAATATTATAATGGAATGGTTTTTGAGAACGAAAGACGGATTGCAGAATGATCTAATAAATGATAGAATAAGATTTAATTTGTATTTTATTCTATATTTTAATGTGCTGTTTCTTTTCGAACAAAAAGAGTCGAAATTAATTAAAAATTTTTCTTTTATTCTATTAAAGTGGATAATGTTTTGTAAGTATTCTTCGTTCAGCGTAAAAAAATTACTTCTTTTTTTTTTTTTGTATGAATGCTTGCATCGTTAGAATATATTATTTTACATATGAAGAAATATTTATTTATTTATATTGTTAATCCTCATTTTTACGCTTATTGATATGTGACATTTGGAAACACTCGTAAATTATTTTGGATATCAGCGTAATGTATTAAAAGAACCTAGAAGCAAAGAGTAGCAAAACTAAAATTTGGACTATTTCAAATGGCAGAAATAGTTTTCAGCTTTTCAGAGGATGCAATAGTAGCAATGGTAAGTGCGGTTATACAGATGATTTTAAAAACATAATAATGAAAGCCTGTCTTGGACCCAGAGCCGGATTTGGAAGTGTGGAGGCTCCAGGGCAACGAAGGAGTGGAGGCCCCTAATCAGGGTTCGAAAAGATCATATTTTCGAAAATATCCGATTGATATATATCCGAATATTTTGATATATTTGTATATATCCGATATTTTCGACCCATGAAAGTTCGGACAATTTGTAAAAATTTTATTGTGGGGCCCCTTTGTTGTGGAGGCCCCGGTGTAGTAGCCCCGCCTGCCCTCCCCTAAATCCGGCCCTGCTTGGACCTGAATCGCAAAGTGTTTTACTCAAAACTGTAAAAGTCCACTTTTGTTCCTAAGCTACTCATTGTTTTAAAGTTTTTGTTAAGATTTTTTCAGTTTAGTAACTATATGAGATTTTTCGCATTATGAGACAAGATTAGCACAAAACGTGACTCTTATGGTATCTGAAAAAAATTGTTAATTAAATTTAAAAAAAATAATAGAGGATTAAATTGCTAACAAGCTTTAAAAAAATAATCCCAAACATTAGTTGCGCTATTACTCATATTTTCACGTATCATCTTCTCACTTTTTGTCTTGAACCAGAATCGATTGGATAGATATGATTCTCAACTCATAAAACATCTTTTCACACATCCGTCTTATTTGTACAGACTTTTATGATGCTTTACATCTCGGGCAAATATTTCTTAAATGTACTTTTTTCCTCTCTTTAAGAACGAACTTCTGAGAAAAATAACGACTTATAATTAAACCTTTATTCTGTTAGCTCATTTAGCAGCTCCGGTGCTAATGGAACATTTTTATTGTTTCTCACACAACGTATATCATCATAAATACAACATGAAAGGATTTACAATCTCGGAAGAACATAAGGTCGGAGCCATGGCATTGTTAATCTTTGTTCCTTGTTATAACGAAAGAACAGCTTCAAATGAAGTGGCTGTTTTAGAAAAGATTTTTCGTTTGCGCTTTTACCATATAACTATCGGGATAAAAAATCTGTCTTAAGCAAAACAGAGAGAATTTTGTCTTATATATGTATACTTTGTTTTATTATATATAATAGACAGTTCTCATTTTTCATCGTGTATAAGTTAGAGATGAGTAGGTGTAAAACTCGTTCTGTATTTTCTTCTCATTACTAAAGGGGCTGCGAGTTTCATCAAAAAAGGGAAAAATCAGAATATTATGTAGTGCTATAATTTATGCTATGTAAATAAGCTACTATTGCAAATTTTCTACTTCAAAAAAAAAAAAAAAGAAAATAACATGAAGAAATGAAGGAAATAAAATAGTGGACAAAAAAATAACAGCAGAGGATTATTGCGTAATTGTTCAATCCATCCCAAGTAAAAGAAAAAAGAAAAGGTGTCTAATGTGTTTCATTGTACCTTTCAAAAACACGCATTTTATTTATAATCACATATTAGTTAGCGTTGAAGAGTTAATAAACATATATTTTGTATTACTTGTACTGCTAAAAAATCTTTTGAACACTTTAAATGAAAATAATATGTGACGGGATAATTAGAGCCAAAAATGCTCGAAGGAAGTCATTGAAACGCTTTTTTTTTCTTTTTAAATAGTATATAATAATAGTATTTTTTAATGTAGTATTTTTAAAAGTATTTTTTAATGTAATACAAATAATATTTGGCCCAGAATTTAAGGTTCATTGTTTGTTTTTCGTTTCACAATGACTGAAGATATTCAACGTACTATGTGTAGCAAAATAAAGTTTGCATAAAATACACCTCCAGCTCAGTCATTCCAGCCGAGGACTGCAGTTTTGTGCTTATTAGCACTCATCAGCCCGGCATAGGAAAGTGACTGAGCTGGAGATGGAAAACCTCTTAAGGAAGCCAAGAGTGCCAACTGTACCACCAAACAAACTGGTATTAATATAGAATTAGCACAGACCAGACGAGTGACCGAAGCAATGGTTCGGTTCAACTCAAAGATTGAAGGCAAGGCATGGTATATTCAATAAATTACCGCCCAATTAGCCAGGGCTAAAGCAGAAATAAATGAAATACACCGCCAGGTCAGTCATTTGCAGCCGAGGACTGCAGCTTTGAGCTTATTAGAACTCATCAACACGGCATAGTCAAGTGACTGAGCTGGAGGTCTAAAACATCTTAAGCAAGCCAAGAGTGCAAACAAACTGGTAGCTAATATAGAATTAGCACCGTCCAGAAGATGAGTGCTAATAAGCACTAAACTGCAGTCCTCGGCAGGAAATGACTGAGCTGGCGGTGTATTTCATGTATTTCTGCTTTAGCCCTGGCTAATGGGCGGTAATTTATTGAATATATCATGCCTTGCCATCAATCTTCGAGCTGAACCGAACCATTACTTCGGTCACTCGTCTGGTCTGTGCTAATTCTATATTAGCTACCAGTTTGTTTGGCACTCTTGGCTTGCTTAAGAGGTTTTCCATCTCCAGCTCAGTCATTTTCCTATGCCGGGCTGATGAGTGCTAATAAGCACGAAACTGCAGTCCTCGGCTGGAATGACTGAGCTGAAGGTGTATGTCATATATTTCTGCCTTAACCCTGGCTGTAAGGCGGTAACTTACTGAAAAAATCAAGATTGTTCAAGATTTTTTTCCTTACAAAGCATCATAGAAAAAACTGATTTGTAAGATAGTATCTCATGAAACGAGATAGCCGAAATTTGCTCATTTTCACGGGTAAATCCCGGAACAGCTTTTGTCAAAAGACTCAGAGTAATAGATAATGTATCACAGCATCCACTTCGTCTTCTGGTTTGAGCAACAGCTGGAGACGCGCGACGGCTACAGCTTCGTACATTCCGGAAAGGAAGTATTTCTGTTGAGATACATTCCTTTTTGGAAACCCCAGAAAAGATTGTCACTTGCTTAAACGTCATATTGCAGGTGTTTTTATTTTCTTTAATGCAATAATTTATCCACTATCACTGGTTATGTCCTGTTTAATATGTCAGCTGAAGTAATACAAAATATTTATCTTCTAAAAGTGATAAATATGCTTTATATCGTAAATATTATTGACCTTATTGAAATCCGGTGGCCTGGCGAAATGTCATGTGATTACCAACAAGTTCAATTTTTGCGACTGGAACGATATATCCTCATTAATCACCCTGTGATATCCTCATCTATTGGAGGGGTTTCCAAACGTTTTGGTAAAAGATCAACTTTTAAAACTATCTTCAATGCTCACAGGGCAGTAGAGATAGCTCATCACTTTAAATAAAAAGGCAACTGAATAAATCTATTCCTCTGACACGGGCCAGATTTTAGTTAATCGCGTGCCACTTTTGGGCTAGCAGGCCATAGTTTGGAGACCCTTGATCTAGTTACTTGTCTAAGACACTTTCAGGATCTAAAAAAAAAATCGTTAGCGGCAATACCCATGTAAGGATAAGAAGGGGAATAGATTTATTTTAAGGAAAAAAGGTAGGAAGGAGTAGGGTGCACATGTAGATGTTTAATAGCAAAAGACGGATATAGAGGATATGTGATATGTTGAAAAGCATTGGTTTTGTTCTAGAATTGCTTTAATAATCTACACTATTTACGGTATTTAGGTGATGTAGAGAGTATTTTACAGTTTTCGTTCCTTGCTACCTTAGCAGTTCTCAAGGTTAGAAACGCTTTTTTGACGCCGTAGATGACCTTGTACGAATGTTCCTTTTTTTTTTTTTTTTTTTCTAAATTAACGAGTGGTGTCAGTCAGGTCAATGAACCGATTTCGAAAACCATCTATGCATTAAAAACTACTTTTTTTCATTTATAGTTAATATTAAAATATATATTCACTTAGCTGGCTTTTTTCTGATGTTTCTGCATACACAACCACGTCATGAACGAATTTCGACATACATTATTTCAAGTCAATGGGGTGTAGGATAATCATGTGCTATATTCGGATACGTTATGCTGAGAATCCTTTCTATGAACATGCATACATACAATATTACCAGATCTACATAAAAGATTACTTTATTTTATGTGCGAGTCATTCTAGCCTAAAAATGTATCACTTCTTTGTATAGAATTTTTTCTCTAAAATTCATTTGTGCATAATATTTATTCATTTTTCTTGCTCTGTGTAAGCGCCGATAACATTAGCAATATCTAATTAATTTTATATTATTATTTCCAACTACAAATGCTGCTCCTTATTATTTTTTTTCTTTGCAATTAAGAAAACAAATCTCCAAGCTAACTGAAACTGCAGAAAATTGAAAAGAACTAAAATACATTATTCCCACTTTTATCATCCTTTTTCTTTTTCTTTCTTTTTTTTAATTTTCTTTCTTACGCGGAAGACAATTTGCTACTTTCAAGTTGGATGAGAGCCAATACCAGAAAAAAATATATATTTTGAATGTCGTTTAGCATTTTCAATCTTGTTAAACTTTGTGGTGTAGCATCCGTTAAACAGAACAAAACCCATCCGTTAGTTCATTTCCTTCATTTAAACATAACTAACTACAGTTGAACTGAGAAAAAATAATGGATTTTTTATGCAAATGAGCTTTGTTCAACAGTGGGGAAGACGGAGGCTTTTTTTCTGATTATGGAAGATAATTCTAAAAACGGACTTTAATAAATCGGAATTATTTGCAAATAGAGTGTTGTTAAATTATTTCAAGATATCCATTGATGCTGGTTAAAGAAAAGTGAAATTGAAAGTAACTGTGTGAAAAACGGTGATTTTCTTTTGTTTGCTTGAAACATGTTTTTTCACGAAAGTTTTTGCACAACTTATAACGTTTATGTTAGTAATTCAATGTGGATTTTCTTAAGGCTGTATTTTTTGGTAGTAAAACTAAATACTTTTGAGTTTTAAGTAAAGCAAAGAAGTATGGCAACTTTTTTGCGAGAATGAATATTCTGTAAAAAAGTAGTATTTTCAATATCTTCTCTAAACGCTTTTTAAACCAAATGTTCTCATATTGGTGTTTTACTGTACATAGAGTATAATCGCTTTTGTCTGAAACTCTCTTAAGAGTAACATAATTTAACTGACGTCGGCTACCTTTCGGGGTCTCAAGACTTTTTAACCTCAAACAATCTGAGGTTTAAAAAAAATATGTTATTGTTCCTACTCCTCTGAACAGTTTGGTACGAAACTTTTATTGATCGTCAAAATGCTTTCAAAGTTATTAATGAAATATTAGGGACTGTTTACATTCGGGACCATTTTGAATTTCAACTTTAAACGCGTTTTTCTCAAAACGTAAAATTTACGATTACTTGAATTATATTTAAACAAATTATTGCCCTATTGCTCTGAAATTTGGTGTACATATTTTGTGGGACCTACTCTAGGACTTATACATCAATTTAAGTAAATCTAGTTGAAAAATATTTTTTAAGGACGGGTTTTACATCAGAGTTATCAATTTTGTTCAATATTTTAGTATTTATTGCTATAAAATATATTTACCACTTTATTTTCACACTTGGCTGTAATATAAGCTAATTTTGTAAAATTATTTAATTCAGAATCATGCGCGGAACAAAATATTAACTTTCCAATATTTGAAGGAAAGTCATAATAAATTTTGCATCACAGTCATAATTATGTTGAATAAAAAAACAATTTAAAGGTACTACATTACACATTTATATATATATATATTTGCAGTGATAAAAAAACTCAACTTTCCAAAGGGTTTCTTTAATTAAATTTTAAAAAATATATTGAAAACAAGGCTGGTTTTGCATGTTTGAAAACGCCGGAAATGCACTAAGATCCCTTAATATATTACAGTAAGCTTATCATATCTTCTTTGTTAAAAAAAACAACGTCCTTACATGGTTACCAGAGGCCCTTATTGTTAGCACCAAGTTATTCGTCCACTTTTGCCACATGTTTTCCCCCACATCCAATTGTAAATTCTTGGCACGCTGTAAATGATTTCAAGTACAAAAATTTAAGCGTCTTCTGGTGCTATTTGATTTAAAAGGTCTTTTGATTAAAATGATCTTGCAGTACACTCAAACCTGTTTTTGTATGATTTTTTATGCGATGTTTTGTATGCTTTTTTTTGTGCGGTGTATGAAAATTTCAATTAAATTGAGATTTGACTGATGAAATTATTTATAAAACGAGTGCGAGGTAGCATTTTGAAGTCACGACATACGCAACTCGATGGGAAATCACTGTGACGGCCCAAAAATTTCCTTATTCGGGAAATTTTGTCCGATTATTCTTTAAAATTATCATCACTTCGTTCATTTTGATTTCGTTTAAAGCAACAATTCCTAGTTATTTCGTAAGATTTTGCATTATTTTCTGGATGAGATTTTTTTTACACGGTACCAATCCTTCGGAGAAAAAAAATTTTTTTTACTGTGTTGCGAAAACAACTTTTTATAGCGAATCGTGAAGTTTTGAACAATTTCTTTTTATGTGATTTTTTTTATGCCGTCCCTATCCACAGCATAAAAACATGTTTGGATGTAAATTATCATTATACTTTCTAACAATTTTACGCTTATTTGTGTTTGAAATTAAAGAAAAAAGTTATTATTGAATTTTACTATTGACTTGTTAAACTTACATTGTATACTCTGACGTGGGTGACATTTATTAATCAATCATATTGTTATATTACTAGTCGCATAATTAAACGCATCATCTTAAGTAGTTATTTTGTATATGTATACAAGTCTCAGTTCTGATTTCAATTTTGTAACTGTTGGCAGCCATTTTCAAGTACCGAATTTCATCCGGAATTTTCGATTTCCTGATGGTTGTCTGGTCCCAATATCTGCGTTTATTTAAGGGTACACGTGTTTTTCATTCAAATGAGCTGAAGGTCAGAAAGTTAATAGTTAAGCTATGCATTCAGGACCGTAGCAAGGAAGGAGCATTAAGTTGACCTGGTTTTATTGACAGGCACAAAAAAAAAAAAAAAAAAAAAAAAAACCTTTTTACGGCCAAAATGTACCAAAAGCTACACTGCTAAAATGTAAAAAGACCAAAGTGATGTAAAAAGCAGCATCTGCAAGTTTTTTTTTTTTTTTTTTGTCATCCATTGCAATTTCGATTTATTGTACAAGCTTGTTTGTTTGGCTCTTGCTGATCATAAAACAATGTAAAAAAAAAAGTCAGATTCCAATATTTTCCTATTGATTTTATAAAATCCAAAAGTATCTTCAAATACCTCAAAAAACCATTTCTGCAGATACTGATCTTTACCTGCCCATGGCAATACGCTTAGCTATAAATTGCGGTGCACCAGTAAAACTAGCTTTGATCATAAAACTAGATCCAAGCAGTCTCTGAAAATCACAAGCTAATATAAAAGGCAGCACGTGGGTTGTATTTTCTGGCTGCCTACCCCCATCAATCGGAATTACGGAATACTTTACCAAATAAGTTCGTATTTGGTACAGAGTGTATTACGAAAAATAGTATCCTATAGACAAAATTTCAAGTTTGTAGACAAAAAAATAAAAAGAGTTATGAGACGCTTAATTTTCCGTACTAATAATTTTGAAATTAATATTTCAGATTTAAAAAAAAACGACGAAATATCAAACAAACTCTATTGCAATATGTTTTCCAAACAGTAGTGAAACATAGTATAAGCTTTTGAAATAATTAACGAAAAGTATATATATTTTTTTTTTAACAGAAAGAAAAACCCTTGTTTTTGTAACGAGAATCCATGGTTGCAAAAATGAGTCACTTTGTATCTCCCAATCCCCATATTTTAGTGTTTGTCAATCCCAAAACGAAAAATTCCTTCACAGATAATCATGTAAAGATTCAACTGAAAAAAAAAGAAAAAAAAGAAGTAATTTAGTCAATTATTAAATGATTAGCAGATGTTTAAAGTTCATGTCCGGAACATCGGCAGCCAGGTTTCAAGGGGAAGTGTTCCTCGGGTGTGTCCCATTTCCCCGTGTTCTCTTAGGTTGTTACTACACTGCCTGATCATTAATTGAATACATGAAATACACCGCCAGCTCTGTCATTTCCAGCCGAGGACTGCTGTTTCGTGCTTATTAGCTTCGAGTTGAACCGAACCATTGCTTCGGTCACTCGTCTGGTCTGCTAATTCTATATTGGCTACCAGTTTGTTTCGCACTCTTAGCTTCCTTAAGAGGTTTTTAATCTCCAGCTCAGTCACTTTCCTATGCCGAGTTGAGTGCTAATAAGTACGAAACTGCAGTCCTCGGCTGGAAATGACTGAACTGGCGGTGTATTTCATGTATTTCTGCTTTAGCCCTGACTAATGGGTGGTAATTTACTGAACATCCATTGAATGTTTACTCATTTTAGTCCCATGCTATTATAGGATCATTTCATAGAAAAGCCGCCAAGTTGCTTCTTGCGAAACAGATCATATACTTCATTTAAAAGTAATATTTTAAAAGGGCAATGGAATAGTTTTTTAGCTTAAGAAATGACACATGCTTTTGTGATTTCGTAAGCAACAAAAGTTTTGTTCTTTTATTCCTTTATATTAATATTTTTAGTTACATATGTGAACCGTCCCGTACGGGATACAATGTCCACTTTTTCCCATAGAATGATCCTGCATCACATTATCTACTATTGTAAAATTGACGAAATGGTTTCGAAACATTGTAGTTACCAAAAATTGTTCCTTTTAAACTTTTTTTTTAAAAAAGCTCTTATAAAGGTAACTTTGAATCATGTCAACATTGTGCTGTAAAATTAGTTAAATAATAGTAGTGTAGCGACACACAGAGGCACTTTGAACTTAATGCTTTGGAAGAGAAGAACTTCTCAATTCGCCGGATAACACTAAAAATTTGGCCGAAAAATGGTAATTTTGCCGTACGGTGATTGTCTTCCAAATGGAACTCCAAATATCGCTAAATGATGATAATTTGGCCGAATAGAACTCCAAATTTGGCCGAATACTTACAAAATTTGCAAATTAAGGACATTTTCGGGAGGTTGCAGTGACACTCTCATTGTTTCCTTTCTGGTGCCCCTAAGTGCAGCTTTGAAACAGGAACTGAAATTTCGAATTAGTTAAAAAAAATCTTCATTTCTATTTCACATCATCTTACAATTTGTATAATTTATGACATAGTATAGAATATTACAGTGCAGAAGATTTCTGTAAAATTAAAAGTATTAAAAGATACAGTAACTTTGCCAGAAGAATACAGCATTGGGTCTTGTATATTTTCTCTTTTTTTTTCTCTCTCTTTAATATGAACTAGTGCACAGTTAGTTTACGTGATTCAAAGTTGAGCTACGACAGTGTATTAAAATTATATACATTTTTAATGACATTTCATTTAAATTGGCTTATTATCTGTTGGAACATTTAGGTTAAAGTAGAGTGAAAAAAGTTCATACTATTTTAACGTTAAAACTTTCTAGTGTTTTGCGAAAAATATAGAAATCAACATATGCGCAGAAGCTTGTTTCAACTTTAATATGACAAAATAGATTTTTTTATTATGGCAGTTTGATGAAAAGTTATTGTTGATAAAAATATCACTTGCATAATTTTGGAATTTGCTACACCTGTCAAATATTTTTATAGTCCAACGCATTGTTGTGATGTTTTCCGTATTTATGAAACTAATAATGAACCAATATGATCAGTTAAGACATGTATTTGTTTCGTTTGTAAGTCATCCCCATTTGAAACAATTATAAGCGCCTTTTATCCGATTTAATAACTTGTTCATAAATTTAAAATTACCGAAATATTGTCGATGGGAAATTGTTAGAATTCCTGAATTTCTGCTGCCATCTATTGATAAAATCTTAAACGATAAACTTCGTCAATTAATTTAAATTTCATTGGATATTTATTCTGTTTAGATAAAAATTTTAATCTATCTTGTTTTCCAATATCCTTTTAAGATGATTAAATATTTTTCAATAATTAAAATTTCCATACAGACATAATATTGATGAATGTCGAATGCATGCTTTAAATTATTCTACGAAATTGATATTATTTGCAATTAAAAAAAAGAAAAAAACATTTCGTGTTTAATAATGCTACAGTTTTTGTAATATCCTTTCTCTTAATTATAGAGACGAAAATGTAGAACTAACTGAAATTTCTACAAAAAATCGTCAGTTGATGAAGCATTTGCTAAGAGACGTGTAATTGCAATACTGTTAAAATTATAGATAACGGTTAAAAATGTGAAATATTTTATTTGAAATGGATATTAAACATAAAATGTTGCATTAAAGACATTCTTTTTGAGTACTATTGTTTTAATGCAAAATGAAAAATATAATAAATCTAGAAACCCTTTAATTTTTACTTTTGCTTGAAAAAGGAAATTTAATCAGATTTTTTTTTTTTTTAATGTTTGAAATTTTTCTGCCTCCCTCCATTGGTTTTTCTGTTTGTCTTTATTATCTTTAGAGAATACGTACCTCAATTCTGAAGTTTTCTGTGGTATGTTCCATTTTTTTCTATAAAAAAAAGTGTTAGCTTGTAAAATATTGATTTTGTTCTTAGTTTTCTAAAAAACACTCATGAGTGAAATTTTATGCTTTACATTTTTACCGGAAATATACTAATCGAAAACAGCAAAAATCCATCAGCAAATATTTGTAAGGAAACGGGACATGCTCCACGTTTATAGTTTTCCTTATGGGCCATTGCATGTTAAACTAAATGAGAAATGGGGGAAATTGCGCTGCTTATTTTACTTTTTAGCAGATAATGACAACTATCTTTGCAAAAGAAAGGTAACATTCATTTTGTGAAATTGATATACCATGTTCAAATGTGATGTTTGTGTTTTTCTATATCCATTTAAGTACAATCGTTAACTATCAACTTTAAGTCTTTTGGCTTTGATCAGTGTTATAATGCATTTAAATGGTAAAACATAACTGTTAGTAATATTAAAAGACACAATAGTTAAATCAAAACAGCTGTGGAGCTTAAACAAAACTTGCAACCATTTGTGTTGTGTGGTATAGCAAGCGTGTCTTTAAGGCTTTAAAATGCATTGATTCGTAAGTTTTTTCTTTCTATTTTGTACTTATTAAAATTGATTTATTTCTTGAAACATTTAAAAACTTTTATGCATTACATTTTTTCTGTTGTGTTATGCAATATTCTAAAACGTAAAATATAATGGATATTGACTCTCAAAAAAACAGTGCATTTAAGAAACACTTTTGCACTATAACTAGTTTCTAAGGTAACCAAATAGAACAATTTAATATTTGAGCGAAAATTAAAAATACAGTACAACAATACAGCGCAAAAACTTTAAAAAATGTATTGACGACACGGGTTTCAGATTTAAACGGGACCCCTCTTTCTACAATGGGAAAATGAGAAAGAGTTGTTATACTTAACCCTTTTTCTTTTGCTTCCGATTCAAATATTTTCTTACAAACACTTTTCTTAAGAAATTAGATACTGTGAAAGTTTAAAACAAAACTGAAACAATTTAACAAGTGTATGTGTATTTGCGGTCTTGCGGTTACTGGAATTCGTGCATTCCAAATCTTGCTTCATTGAAAAAACACAAACACTTCTAAGCACAATAACATAAATAATAAAGAATCAGTCGAAAAAAAATGCAAAGGTGGCATCAAAAGTTACATAATTTGTCGTCTTGTGTGTGAGAGAGGGATTTAAACAGGTGAGAAGTATCTAAATATATACATGCTGTTTGTTTTTATCATTGAAGCTGAATTTTGTTGGTGAATTAGTTTGAAAAACGATTTAGTGAGGCGAAATGAATTAGTGACTCTAAATATATTCCTTAATAACTTAGGGCAGCAAAATAACGTGAATCTAAATGTCATTTACTACTTTTAGTAAACTAGGAAAAATATTTTAAGAGTTATCTAAAAATTGTACGTACTATCTGTTCTCATTTATTAAAGTTTGCTTGTTTATCCATCTATGTGAAAATGAAATGACTTAATGAATATTAATCAGTAAAAGGAAAAAAAAAACTAAATATCATTGCTACGCGAAATATAGGAAGAACCTATAAGGTAAACTATGACCATTAATTGTTTTATAGTGTTTTAATAGTGATACCTCGTTTTATTTAAAAATATACGTCGTACATATTTTTGTTAAAGAAGTTGGATTTCACGGCCTCTGTATAAGGGAGAAAAAAATCGCAAAGCGATTTGTGACAAAAGAGCAACAAAGTCAATAATTTAACAAATCAAGATAAACTATTTTGTTTAGACTGAACTCAGGGTATAGATTTTTTCATTTCGTTTTTTTTTTTTTTTTTTTTTTTTTCATTTTTATTTTTTTGAAAGTTTTATTTTTGAACGTCTATTCATAAGCGGTAGAAGTCAATGCACTCCCTTACAAGAAAGTGGAAAATGTCATGAGATGCTTTTGAGGTAAGCTGTTGCTTGTAAAAATTTAAAAAAAAATCTTCTGTATTTCATTTATGAATTATAGAAGGATTATATCGTAACGTTTTAGGTAAACATTCGAAAGTAAATAAGGCTGAACAAAATTTTAATAATGGGTTTAAATCTGGTGGAAAGCTTTACTTTATAGATTTTCTCTTTTTGTGTCCTTACAAAATAAAAGACAAGTACGTGCTTTCAAACTTGAATTAGCTATGTCAATTTAAACATTAAATGAAAAATACTTCGCTCACCGAATGGATAGACCGAAAGTAAGCAAATTAGTTGTCGTAATTTTTGCGGGTTTTTTTTTTTTTTTTTTTTGAATCTAGTCTATCTTTCCTGTGAAGAAAGTATAGAAAGCTCTATAGACGAAATAATTGATTTGTTTATTTTTTTTTTAAGAGCAACATTTTATATTAACAGAGTATTCAGTGAATACTGAAAACGACGTGGAGATATTTGTGCTTGCTAACAGATAAAAAAAACTTTCGTTTTAAGTTTTTGTTTTGTGTGACTATTTTAAAGGGTTTTTCTTGCAAAGCCATATGAAGCAGTGAAAAGAAATGTAAGTGCACATTTTCGAGTTTGAGTAAAATGTGGTTAAAGATAAGGTCCTAGGTAGGCTTTCATTAAACAAAATTCTGAATCATACTGTATAGCAGCACCAACCAGAGCTACGTTTACTTCTCACTGCTTAATGAATCAAATAACTTCCTATCGACTAATTTCAAGGAACACAAAGCGTTTTTTATTTTTAACTTTCATTATTTTTTAAACTACCTCTTTTAAACAGTGTATAACGCTTTTCATCATTTTTAGCCACATTATTCATACACTCTTTTTAAAACATTTTCGTTTCTAAGTTTAAGAAAATATATTTGAAATTCCGAGCAGAAAATTTTTTTTTTTTTTGGTAATGAAGAGAATGTGGTTACTTTGGTAAAAAATAATTAAAACTGGGTTGTAAAATAAGTAGCTTACAGTATGGTTTCATTTTGGAAAAAAAACCTTGAAATTTAATAATAATTTTTAAAAATAGTTGTTCCTGAATTTCAAGCTAGAAAGTTTAAAGAAATTTCGTAAAAAATTATTGCATCTATTATTTTTATGCCATTTCAAACTGACGAAGCATAGTAATTGTTGCAATACTTTTATATAAACAAATTATTTTAAGTATTCTTATTCGTTACTTTTGAAATTATATATATATATATATATATATATATATATTTTAATACAAGCAACTAAATCACCTACAGAAAATTTCTCTAGCTGATCTACGCTGATAAATCAAAGGTTTAAATTAGTAACAATTACTTCTTCATTAACGAACTCATGCTAGAAAATTATCCAATGTAACGCGAAATGTTCATTACTACAAATTATCTATGGAGTCATCAAAATGAATTTTAAATGAAAAGTTTATCGACTAAAAAAAGGGAGGCGGAGACGGCTTTAAATGCTTCGATAATGATTATACAGTTTATACTCTTTGAGATCTCACTTACGAATAGCTCTCTTATAGCACGTTTATAGCTCTGGATCATTTGCAAAGAGGCGTGGTTCTTTTAATGTCGTTTTGTATTCATTGGGCATTTTTCAACAAAGTCACACGAACTACAAAAAGTATCTTCAGCTTTTGTTAGTTTTGTATTAAGCTCGTTTTTCAATTTTTTTTGCGAAACTTAGTTAAGTGACTCATTAAAGAGGAAGTTTAAAACGTTTTCAGCCTTTCAATGTAGCACAATCAAGATTCCTGCTAGCGTGTTAGCTTAAGTTTTCGCTTACTATCGATATATTTCGTATACTATTGATTTATACCAGCCTACTATAGGTAATGGTGATTTTGATTTGATACCAGTGTTATCGCTATCGATAGATTTGATAATGCACTATAGAATGAATTCTGAAGATGGAGTAATAATGAGTGGTCAAAATATTTATTTATTTATTATTATTATTATTGTTTATTTACCGTGTGACACGTTCTGATTTCTGTAATTCGGTTTTTTAAGTTCAGATTATAAAGAAATAATGGCGATAATACATTTTCAGGAAGGTTTAAACTTAAATGTACCAATTTTGATCCACAATGATTATAATTCCTCTCTACACATTATCCGCATGTCGTTCTTTGTTTATGGATACACGTGTAAGGTAATGAACGAAATATTTTTCAATCATTTGGTTATATCTTCTAAGTGTATTTTCATCAGTAACAGCAGCCAGTTTTAAAAATATGACTGAGTTATGCATAATACACTAATTGGATAAATGACTGTAAATTAAATCATTCAACAAAGACATGTATGTATATTTTTCACCATGATACAATTTATAATTTGAAAAAATATTTTAGCTGCACCTAAAAGCGGTTATTGATACACTTCAATCATTTAACTAAGAAATAATCGCAGAACGAAGACATAGTCTAGGTATATTTTTTTAACATTAACCTCACTTTTTTCAGTTCGTAAGAATAAATCCGAAAATTTACGTACGATATTATTAATAATAATAATAAATATTAATAAACTTCAACTAGAAAACGATAAACTTAGGGGGAAGGAGGAATTTGAAGAAGCAAGCAAAGCCAATATTGTTTTGCTTTAAGTAACTTTTTCCAGTTTCCAGAAATCGAAACAGCAGAGCCTGCACGAAATCTCACGTCTAATATATTGATTAGTTTTGGTATTACACACTATCACTATTTAAGAAGCTGTTTTAAACCAAATGAATTTTTTATAAAATTATTTTTAATAAATTAATTAATTTTAGTAGTTTTGACACATATGCTTTTATTATTGTAAAATGTTTATCTTTCATATATTTACTTATTTTTATGGTTTCCTTAAGGTTACTGTATTTTCATTTTCAGGAAAAATAAGCTCCAATGCATAACTTTGAAAGTTTTTTTCCAAGAGACATCAATATCTTCCACAGACATAACTTGACGATATCAAGTATATATTATATTTACGATCTTAGGCACAAATTCTTTGGAAAACATTTGACCAAACAATCAGACTTTTAGCTTTTTATATGCTGCACAATATTTTCTTCTTCTTTCTAACGAATAAGTTCTTCCACGGGAAAGGTGGTAGAAATAACTAAAATTTCACAAGCTTTTAAAATTCAGCTTTCTCGCTCTATTTGATTACACCTTGATTTCAGGACGTTCCATTTACATGTATCGAGCTGTTCTTTCTGTGATATGCTACCTGTTTCCTCCACGCGTCAGAAAACTTTTACTTGGTCACTTGTTTGTCTATTGAAAAATGTAAATTTAAAAGAATCGTTCTTCGTAATCAGGTTTTCTGTCTAGTGTGTTTAACAAGTGAAAATCTGGGGATCCTTTTTGTTCCGCAGTAGCTGGCTTGGGGCTATTTTGTTAGCTTTGAATATTTCTCTTTAAATTATCCGTGATTTAATTTTTGCCTTTTCTGAAAACAGCATAGCCGAAAAGAAAGTGAAATAGATGTATTAAAGTTATGCTGTTGAAAAAATAAATCATGTTACTCAAGGAAAGGATAAATAAATCTAAAGACATTTATGTTGCTCAAAAATGTGTAATTGTTTTGTAATCAATGATGCCATTTTGTAACTCAGTGTCACACATTTTTTTTTCTTGCTTAAATTTAATGAAAAGTCGTTGAATTTTACATGGTCCTAGACAAATGCACCAAATTTATAGGTATATACTGAAAGATAGAACTTAATAAAATGTATTTTGTATCAGTTTTGCAATTACATATACTTTTATTGTTATACAAAGCAAACTTATTTTGTTTTATTAGTTTTAGAAAGTTAAAAGGCATTTTTGAAATAATTACAACCTAAGTCAACTCTCAGAAATCAATGTTAGTGAATGGGAAGGTTTGCTCGTTTAGTTCCAGAAGTAGCTTTTGATTTATGCATTGTAAAGCTGAAAAAATTCTATTTACAAAAAAAAATAAGTATGAAAGTCATTTTATAAACTGTTAGTCTAAGTATACGGAAATGAAAGAAAAAAATTTCCTGTGTCTTGCCAATATGATGGTACCGGGTTCCCAGAAAATTGTGTGACCACACCCTGATAACGCAGCATTCTGGGAACCCAATAACGACTATATTTAGGGCAAACCTACCGTTGCAGCGTCGTAATGCAGTGATGTTGATCTGCTTAGCTTTCTCAATGTGTCCCGGTTATATTTGCGTAATACGATTAGTCCTACTAGTGAGGTGTGTTGGTAACCTAAAACATTCAAAATTAAAAACAAGAAATCAGCTTTTATATATTTACAATATTTAAATCAAAAGTCTTCAAGCGACACCAAATTAATGCTTATAATATATATAGATTATAAGTAAATCAATTTAAAAATCAATAGAGCTGGAAAATGCACAATTATTTTTACTTTCAAACGCGCTATTTTCAAAGCTTCAATTTTGAAGTCCCGCGTTCCTGTTTCTAAACAAGTACTGTACACATTATTCTGCATTTTTCACTACATTTTATTTATATGTTCATAAATATACTGAGCTGAATTTTTTACTTTAGGACTCACATGATTTCCTAAACAGCTATTTTATCTTCGGAAATGTTTTTTTCATTTAAAAAGTGACTATTGTTTAAATTTTAATAAATTATGAAATGAACAAACTTGCCTCAAAATTTTATTTCACTTAACTCTTAGATAAATCCTGAAAACACTGAAATTTGTTAATTTCTATCATTAAAATTTTTCTAAAAAAGGAATATAAAGTTGAGCAATTTTAATATTTCGCGTATACAGAGTACCGACTTCCCGTCAAAAATCGTACGAATAATTTTATCAACATAAGATCGTGCTGAAATAGTAATCTATTGAATTTTAATGCTACATACATTTTAATTAATCTGTGGACAAAACGAACAAAATTTTGTTTGAAAAGATTTTGTTTCTAGGTGATGAACTCTCGAAAACAATTAAGCCTAGAATGTACAAAATCTGCATCTTTGTATAAGTATGAAACAGAAGTTCATGATATGTTTACATGAATAATTCAGTTCATTATCCGTGATACGTAAGTTGAGCAGTTACTCTGTATTCTGCGGCTTTCATTATGCATAAGCGGAAGTGTTATCTATTGCTTGTAACAAACTGTGAAATAATTACGTTGCCTCTGTCACAAAGCGTGACTAGGGCTTTTGGAGCCGGAAATTCTCATTTAACTAATAGTATTGTGTGAGAACGTGGAGACAGGTTATTCAGTGGAGCCTAAGTTGTGGCGCAGTCTTTAAAAAACAAAATAAGTGGTGTCATTAGAATTATTGCTTTAGAAACGACAGAACAAACTAACGAATCTAAAGTTGCAAAAAAAAAAAAAAATGTGAACATGTGTTTCGGGTTACGAAAATCCTTTAGTGTGAAAAAATGCAGCTATGCGAGACAAATTAGCTACCTTTCACTCAAAAAAAAAAGAAAATTCGTGTAATGCCCGAAAGTTAGAAAGGCGTATCTGAGCGTTATTTTGAGGCAGTTGTTTTTTTATCTTGAGCTCTTTAGGGTGACCCACGGTAATTTCTGGTTTTAAATAGGCATTCATCTGTTTTGCGAAAAAAACTTATGTTGCAGGAAAGTTTAATCGCATGGTGAGTAGAAAAAACGTGAAATTCTCTGCTTATAATATTCCAAAAGAAGCTTTTGCTATCAAAACCATAGGCGTTTATTGCTAAAAACAATTAAAAGCTAGGTTTTTTTCAAATATAGTTTTATACTTATTTGCCTATACCAACAGGCCACAAAGCGAATTTACTTGAATCCCTCTGAATGATGTCGACAACAGCTGGCCCTGTAGTAACTCAAAACCAATCCAATCCTTGCGGTTACCATATCGCAACTGTTAAAACGAACTGGTAACATCCACAATATTCTAAAACTAAAAGTTCTTAATCAACTCCCAGTTTACATTGCACACGCTACAACATTGCATACAAGCGAGAAACCATTTATTTTATTGGAATTTCATGGAAATTATGAAATGAAATTAAAATAGGGTCGATTTACTTTAAACCAGTTCAATCCATGCGTTTACCATACAACCACTGTAAAAACGTGCGAGTAACAGCAATACTATTCTTTTTATAAAGTTCTTAATCAGCTTATATTTTTCATTGTACAGGCTAGTACGTAGCATACAAGGGAGAAACCACTTTATTGGACTTAGACGGAAAGTTTTAAAATAAAAATAAAGCAAGATCGATTTACTTCAGAACTACACTGGTGTGCAAATATTAAGGACGAGACGGTTTTTTCAATATAACTTTTTACAAAAGCTTTTCAAATCAACACATTTAATACCGTAAGATCCCCAATACGTAAGAACATGTGTAATGTAAGTAACACTTACTAAAAGAGAAATCAGAGGGATAAAAAGAAGCTTTATTGAAAAAGTAGCATGGAGCGCAATGCGACTGAAGGCCGAAACATCCCTGTGATGGGTGTCCAGCAAGAAACATCCGGTCTTTAGCAGGGGATATGATCTCCCCCGACTGCTAGGCAGGTTTCACAGCGTCTGCCTATGCTGAGAATGAGGGTGCCAATGAGTTGTTGAGGCATTGCTGCCCATTCGTCTTGCAGCGCCAGTCGAAGCTCCCGAATCGTTACTGGTGGTAAGGTACGAGCTGCCAAGTGTCTGCCTAGAAAATCCCATACATGCTCGATGGGATTGAGATCCGGAGATCGTGCCGGCCAATCCATACGTTCAATATCCTCACTCTCTAAAGAGCTGTTCGGCAGCTACTGTGCGATGACATGGTGCATTGTCATCCATGAAAAGGAACTGCGGACCCATAGCGCCTCTAAAAAGACGCACATATGGAAGAAGAATCTCGTTACAATAACGGGTCCCGTTGACTCAACCTGCGTCGAAGATGTGAAGGTCTGTTCGAGGAATGATTGCGGATTCCCTGCTCTCTTCAGATGAGTATGCGATGAGAATCGCTACTCAGACTGAATCTGCTCTCATCTGTAAAGAGTACTCGTCCCCATTCATTGTCTCTCCAATTCCGGTGTTCCCGGCACCACAGAGAACGCCTTCTCCGATGGGCAGGCGTTAGAGGTACACACCGCATAGGGCGTCGTGCAAACAGACCACGACCGTGCAGGCTTCTGGTCACGGTAAAACGCGATATCGGTCGACCAGTCGCATGTGTCATGTGTCTAGCGATTTCTCCCGCTGTCTGCCGCCTGTTTCATCTGGCCTGTAAGACAATATACCGGTCATCTGCGGATGTGGTTCCTCGTGGACGACCACTACTGAACCCCCGGATAGCTGTTCCTGTGGTTCGAAATTGTCTCCAAAGTCGTGAAACGATGCTGTGAGTAATTCCGAACTCTGCCGCCACACTTGTCACACTGCGGCCTTCCTCCAACTTCCCAATGATTCGACCTCGGGTAAAAAGCATCCAGATGTCGTCAAACAGATTGATTATTCGCCATTTCTCGCTGAGGCAGCAACTCGGTGTGATTTTAACTGCTATACGGCGTACAATCTCTTTGCCAGAAATACTGATCTTACACCGACAACATGCTTTATACTACTCAGACACTCCCCCATTACGTCTGCCTGCATATCTGCACGTGTGCTACCGTACATCACCTTACTTAATCTCTTGATTGGTCTTTCTGTCCACTCTGCCTCTTCGTTCAGCTGATATGCTAATTTTTCGACTTCGTCCTTAATTTTTGCACACCAGTGTAGTTCAATCCATGCTGTTACCATATCGCTACTTTAAAAACGTACTAGAAACTACTAGTATTTTTGTAATTAAGTGCTTAATTAACTCACACTTTTTATTGACTGGGCTAGTACATGGCATACGAATGAGAAACCATTCAATTTATGGAAAGTTGACGAAAAATTATGAAATAAAGATAAAATAGGGCCAATTTACTTTAAAACTAGCTCAATCAAAACGATTTTTTGTGTAAACTAGCTGCTCAGCGTTGCATGGTCTACCTCGAAAATAAAAATTGTGTCAAGAACCGCATGTTCTACAATAAGGTTTACAATCCAAATAGTATAAAATCTCCCGTCAACAAGTAGAAAATAGCATGTTTCAAAACTTAAATTTATGTATGATTAAATTTATTTACAATTCCAAAAAAAAAACTTTGTGAATTCTTGAGTATTAAAAGATATCGACGCAGGATCCGACATCAACTTATAATTGTTTTATTCCGCACTATAATCCTCAGAAACTGACTAATAGATGGCAGCACGTGCAGCATTAATCAAAATTTAAATTTATACCTCTTTGGATTTGTTTAAAATTCAGAAAACCTCCTATGTGAGTTCCTCAGCAACAATGGACTTCAATGCCGAATTTGATAGAGATTAGATGTTGGTATTGTGGATTTGTGTATGGGAACACACCCTCAAACACACGTGCAGTCATTTTTATATTTGTAAATATTGATAACATGCTGCAAATTCAAAACAGAAAGCAAAAAAGAAGTCGCACGCCGAATGTTTTGCATAAGAGAAAATATTTGTTTTGAGATTAAATAAGTGAGATGAACGTAACAATTTTTTTCCTGTATCATTTTTTTTCAAAATGATTGAACCGGGTGTTGGTACTATGCGCTTTAAATATGCTATTTTCTTTAAAACATCTTAACACATAATTTCCACCTCCGAGAAATTGAGCTATGGCCTTGAGCAAGTCCGTTTCTTCAAGGGAGAGCAATCAGCAAGAAGAGGAATTATTAGGCGCAAAGTTGGGCTATCATTGCCACTTTTATTGGCTTTATGGCGAGAAAATCCTGTACCGCTTGCTGCTTCTTTCCTGAATTATATAGTTCGCCAAATGGGCTATAACATTGCAAAATAAATCAGCAAGTTCTTTAGCCGTTTTTCATCACCCCTATTTCAACAAATGGAATTGTTTTATCGGTCGGGCAGCAAAGTTCATCTTGCCATAGGTGGACAGTGGACTGTGAACACCGATTGATTTACAAAAGCGTTTCATTTATCTTATTTAAACCATTGAGAAGAGACAAAATGGAGGGAGTGAAAGACTCCCATTCGTGAAGGAAAGTCCCCCGAGTCACTTGATAGATTTTAAAGAAAAGCATTGGAAGCAATCAAGTTTCCTGCTCTAGTTTTACGCAAAACGTGTCCACCATTCGCTGTTATTGAATCACGTGACGTGATTTCTTTGCCCAAGCTTTTGCTTAGCCAATCATTGAACTAGCTGTCTCTATTTACTAATTCCTGCTCTAAGATTAAAACTCACAATAGACAGCGTCTAGTACGAAAATTAGCGGTTATACTTACTTATTAACATTAGTTTAAAATATGACTTTTTGTTAAACATATTTGTTAAACACAGTTGCATAGAAAATCATTCTTAATACCATTTTAAATCCAACAAAGATTGAGTTGCAGAATTGCGTTCATTAATTATGCACAAACCAAAGAAAGAGCCATGTGTTGTTAAGTTTAAAAGTTATTCCTACGGAAAATAACTTTCTGGAAAACTTTACACAAAATGTGCAGTGCGATTTGTAGTTAACACTTTAAAATGTTACAGATAATTCTTACGGAAGCTCTTTTCGTGAAGATATATTTGCAAAATTTAATTGTAAACAGTTTTGACACGGGGCAAATGATTTGCATTTCAATTTAACATACTTATGAAAATTCCGAAAACTTCGTCAAATTAATTTTGTAATATGGTCGAGCATTGTAATTTATGTATTCAAATTGAACATTGAAATTAAGCGTTGTAATTTAAAACATCTTAAGTTATCAATTGATAGTCAGTAACATACTTTAAATGAGCGCGTTAAATAGATAGCGGAGCTTAAACTTCTAATATTTGAATTCTGCGCAATTAATCTCATTAAAACAGTCAACGCAATGTTAAGTTGAATCATAAGACTTTGAATGCCATTTTTTAAAAATTCGCAGTATAATATTACTTTTTGAAAGATAAACTTCACCATTATACAATTCCTCATGAAATATCTGAAAAAAGACAGCAGGGTTGCAAATTGAAATGTTTACTATTTGTTTGTACTTGTGTTGGTAAAGCATATCTCAAAATTTCATGCATTCGAACTATATTTAAAATTAAAAGCAAATTTAAGATGCATGAATAATTAAAAACTACTTGGTTTGTTTGCAGATAGTTTATAGTGTTTTCTCTTTGAATCTTAACTCATTGTATGAGAAGTTGTTATCTGCATTGCAATGCGTAATACGACTTATAAGTTTCTAAAGCACGTTTTGTACTACTTCAAAATTCTACAAAACGACTGGCGAATTCAAATACGTAAAACAAAAAAAAGGGGGGGGGGAACAATTAAAGCAACGTATTCTCTCTCGCTTGCTGTCTGCACATATAGCCAGTGTTATCTGTCTAGTTTTAATATCAACATTCAAAAACAATTTCTAAATGCTGTATACCTGCGATCTGAAACAAATAATTGAAAAACATTTTTCGTTATCTTTGTAATATCTTCAGACGTAATTAATTAAATACTTTAATGGAACTTAAGTTATTTATTATTGTTAACACATGACTTTTTTGAATTTGAATGTAAATACTTTACCTTATTGTGAAAAGTGATAATAATTTTAGGTTGCCTTCGATGAAAAACTTTGTTTTTAAAGAAAAAAGTAGGATTAAATTAAGAAACAAAATTTATCATATAAGTCTTTCACATGATTTTATAAAAATTTAATGTTAGAAATCGGTATTAAGTGATAATAACCAAGTTTTATATAATTTAATTAAGAGACTAACAAAAACCGTATTATTAATAAATTCATACGCTACCATTAATTTTCGCAGTATAAACAAAACAAATATGATCCTAAGGCGGCAATCCCTTGGGAAATTCAGCTATTAGCTGGTATTATTGGAAAGAACTTTTGAAATCAAACGCATTACTTGTTAAAGAAGTTACAAAATAAACTGTCGACGTGTTTCGGAAAGCTTATATGGTATTTCGAACTCTTGCTCATTTTCTGAAGTAAAAAGATCTACAGGCTGCGTCATTAAACTAAAATACCGTTGCCCTTAAAACTGACACACTTGACTGGAAAAGCTAATTAAAAGCAGAAAGTATCGTCTCTAAGGTCTCCTTTCTTCTTGGCTAGAACTGTCCGCTCAATCAGAAAAGAGAACATTAGATTTCTCTAGATTTCGCAACCACGTGCAGTTACTTCCAAAATGATGACGATCAGTTTTATTTGTTTCTTCGGATTGTTTTAAACGTATTTGAGGAAAAATAGTAAGAAAAGCGATCTATATTTTGTAAGTATTAGTTAGGTTTTTGAAATACATGCTGCTTTTTGTTGGAGCGCTAAACCTCGTAATTGGTTTATTTTCCCAGTTGAGTTTTTATTACGATTCGTTTTAAAATTAAACCAGTAACTCGAAAATAGTAATAATAATTGATTTGACATGATCATCCATCTAACCTGTGGCTATTTTTCCACTATTTTATGCGGGTAAATTTTAGATTAAGTTAGGTTCACATCATTTTAAGGTATTGAACACCGTTAAATATGATACCCTTTGTGTTTACATTATTTTCGATCGTGTATATGTATATAGAGTGTTTCAGACCTCTTGGGTAAAACTTAAGGGGTGATAGTGCGTATCAGAACAAACAATATAATAGCAAAAATAAGGGTCCTTAACGTCTTCCGAAGTAGATAGGCTTCATTGAAGTTTAGGATCCAAAATTTCTAATGATCATAAAAAACGGAAAAATTGGTCGATTCGTTTGCGGTTTTTGCTAAAATTATTCTTTTTATCATTATTTTCTTGAAGATAAATTTTGAAGATGTTGTTTAAAAAATGCCAATAGAGGGCGCTTTAGACTTTGAAATAATGAACAACTTTTTTTTTTACCTATAGTTTTGAATCTCATTAGGTTTTTCTAATGTTTGGACTTAAGCACGCCTAATGATTCTGATGTTGAGCTGAAAGTTTAAGTTGCGCAAACTGAACGGTGTTCAGTAGTTAAAATACACTCTGTCACAAACAAAATACATCAACCCTGAAAGAAACGAGCGATCTTCAAGCAACTTAAAGTGGATGTAGCCTATCACAAGATAAGAAAATGATTACAAATTCAGAACAAAAGACTGTTTTATTAAGAAGTTATGACACAATAAAGGTTACGAAACCGTAAGTTGTATAGCCTCCTCTAGCAGCTATACAAGACAACACACGGTGTGTTATGGAGTGAAATAGGTTACCTATGACCAATGATACTAAATCGGTATTCATCGTTGAAGATAACATGCACTTTATTTGTCACAACCTATCTAAATAAGTGCAGCGAAAATCCAATCGACGAAAATCCAATCCATCGCAATGAACGCCGGTTCGAGATACCAATGTCTTTCAGTGTGCTCAAGATTGTTTTCTTGATACCATCAGTTTCTTAAAAGATGTTAAATGGCATGGAACTAATGTTAGCGACCTTGTTGCTACGGTAGTGCCCGTTCTTATGATGTGCGATCTTCACGTTTATTTCTGTTTCTAGACTGCCTTAACCGACCGCAATGGAGTGATTCATTTATTTTTACCTACCCTAAGCTACTACCATATCGCTGCAACCGAGGTGGAGGCAACTACGCGCGTACAACTAACCTGCTTTTTTGAGATCTACTGTACGTCCCTTTAAAAAGTCCAACAATTGTTCGTATACCTCTAAAAGGTCGTCCTAGTAACAAAAGCGTCTTTAGCCCTCGACAGTTTCGTTTGAAGTGCCCTTTGACACAAGCTTTCACACTTTCAATCTTACCTATCTGCGCATATTGTATGCGCATAGCGCGCTTACCCTTTCGTCAGTGGCGACAAAGTTTAAATCATCTTTTGCCAAAATACATTCCTGCCGAGTTTATTGGTTGCAGCTCAATTTATTCTTGATGCATATATTTTTTTTGTGACAAAATGTATTTCAACATTTGAAGACAGTTCAGTTTTCGCTACTTAATCACGCTCAATGTTCTGATTTTGAGCTGAAAATTTAATTTAAAGTTCAAGCTTTAGAAAAAATCTAATTAGATTAAAAAATAGTGGTAAAAAATAAGTTTTCGTTATTCCAAAATCTAAAGCGCCCTTTATCGGCATTTTTTAAACTACATCTTCAAAATTTGTGTTTAAGAAAATACTGATAAAAAGAAAAATTTTACCGAAAACCGCAGACCAATAGACCAATTTTTTACGTTTTTTTATGATCATTTGAAATTTTAGATCCTAAACTTAATGGCGTCTATCTCCTTCGGAAGACGTTTTGGGACCCAGATTTTTGCTAGTATATTGTTTGTCCTGTGATGTGTACTATCACCCCTTAAAGTTTTGCCTAAGAGTTCAGAAACACTATGTATACACGTAATATACCTGCATTTATATATCGTCAACTGAGAGCAACAGTAAGACATCTAGTCCCAGAAATAAAACTAAGATACCCTACTTTTGCTTTGAGGTGACGATATAAATACGTATATAGTGCATGGTGCGTTTAGGAATACAGAACCAGGTCTGCGGAGTCAGAGTTGGAGTGATTTTGAAGTAGCGCAGTCGGAGTGTCTTAAATTTAACGGAGTCTATCTAGTCAGCAACTCTGGTTAGAACATGTTATGTGTTTCTTTTATACAGAAAGGAGTTTGAGATTATTCCTGTTACTATTACTCAACACTGTTTTGAGGTTTTTACTTAATTAAGGAACAATGGTTTGCTCATCCTTTCAGACTACGGCGTCCATCGAATAAAAGAACTCTCAAGGACGTCGCGAAGTTTGTTTTGATGGTTAACCCTACAGAACCTTTGGTTTTTACAAACAAAAATGGAATTTAAAACTGGCAGGTTACATCCATATTCGGACTGTTGTAACTAAACCCTCACACCCCAGAAGGTCAATTCTGGCTGCGCGAGTTCTTGGCGCAAATTTGAAAGTGAAATTAATTTTTTCATATGGAAAACCCACCACAGTATAATAATGAGAAAAAAACTACATCGTAAAGCATGTTTATGAACGAATAAATTTTTTGCCCTCACGTCCCCATCATCGAAAAATGAAGTCTTAAAATATGCCTAAATTTTGTGAAAACTCGCCAAACATAGCGAGTTTCAGTGAAAAACAAAAGACATCTTTTCACACCATTTGGATATGAATACAGACGGTTAAATTTCGTGGTAAGTTTCTCTCAAAATCTTTAATCTTGGCGCTTTTCTTAAAATTTCTGCAGAATTAAATAAACTAACTCGATAACGGGAAGATGAGGGTAATTGATTTTTTTTTTGTTTAAAAATATGAAGCAACTATAATTTTTCAAATGTTGCATATTTTAATTTGTTTCATTATTACACTATTCGTTGGAGTCATCATTAAGGACTACTAAAATAAACACATACAAATGAATTAACATTGTGAAAGTTCAAAATCAAAAAAAAAAAAAGAAAAAAAATAATAAAAATAAAAATATTGTTAAATTGAAGATGGATTTTTTTTTCTTCAGTGAAAGATTTTATAAGCGCATTGTACCTGATCCATATACTGAATACCTGAAAATATAATAAAAGTTAAATATGTCTGAAGTGAATTTGAAAGTATTTAATTGTTTTAGAGGTAAATTTGAATTTGCATAAGTATGTCTTTTCATACAGTCTGCAATAATGTCTAAACTGAATTTCACAAACGTGACAATAAGCGGTTATGCCATGCTTGACAGCATATTCACACCGTTTGATTGTCACTTATTAAGGAAAAGCGTGATGATTATTTTGCAACTTAAAATTCGAAAAATAAATAAACAAAATCGTGTTATGTCAAAAGCTTCCTCTTAACGTCTCACGAAATTGTCTGCCATGCCTTTATCATTCAACAAAATAACCATTATGTTATTAAAAGTTATTTTCCGGGAAAATGCATCTCTTTCTTTTTTTAAAATGTTACATTACAGTTTTCATGCAGATATTAAGCATTTGTTGAAAATGAGTATTGTCGCAGTGGACTGATATTCTGTTTTTATAAATAAGTACTTTAAAAAGAAATATATTTAACTGAAAATGAAGACTCAAATGAACCCCTCGTTTATTAGTGGCGTCAGCCATGTTTCTTTTAAGCGATTTAAGAAAGTAATAGCGTAATTAATTTAACACTAGAAAGACGGAGGGGCCTGTGTGGCCCCTCGCGTAGTTTGTTGTTTAATAACTCGGATAATATCTAACGGAACTAAATGGAATTTTCTGACTTTTCATTATATTACACTATTTGAATGCTTGTTTAGTCATTTAATCATTCCCATCATAGTATTGTTAATATTGATCCTTATGCCTAGAAAGACGGGAGGGGCCACAGTGGCCCCTAAGCATTTTGACAATTAAAATATTTATTTTTTTCCTTTCTCCTAATTGTTGTACCATAA
Organism: Uloborus diversus; assembly: GCF_026930045.1. Taxonomy (NCBI): domain Eukaryota; kingdom Metazoa; phylum Arthropoda; class Arachnida; order Araneae; family Uloboridae; genus Uloborus; species Uloborus diversus. The sequence continues at coordinate 39,113,878 of NC_072737.1, forward strand.
AAAAAAGCCATTCACTATAGTTTAACCTGTAACTTCCTCTATATGCAGCCGATTGGATATCCAAATGCTATAAACAGTACCGACTGCTTACCATCCTAACGGTGGCCATTGCTCTTAGAAAGGAAAACTAATTCATCCTTTTGTCTAGTATAGAGAGAAAAACTAAAAATAATTAAGTACTAAGTTTTTATTTAGTCATGAGAGAAGGTGTATCAGGCATGTGGACTCCCTCAGGAAGAATTTTTAAAAGAATTCACTCCAAAAATGGGTAGGGGCCACACTGGCCCCTTCAGTCTTTCTAGGTATACAGAAAATGTTAGTCGTTCTAGTGTTAAGAAAACCAAATTGTGCCCGGCAGTTCTACTTGAATGTAAAACAGCTCAAAAGTAAACTGATAAAGAAAGACTCTCAGGTAAATTTATAGTTATCATAATCATTTAAATATTGTAGAATGTTGCTTTTTTTTTGGCTGGTGCTCCAGAAACATTTTCTACTTTCGTCTAAATATACCTATATTTTATCAAACTTCATACTAAAAAAAAGATTTTCTTTTCTCTTTTCCATCAATACGTATATATATTTTTACATTAGTTATTACTTCATTTAATGTTTCAATATTTATAACCCAATTTTTGGTTGGTTTGATTTTAATCGCGCAAGAGCCTTTGAGGGCTATACTGCGCCAAACGATTCTTTATTGTGCGCTATTTGGTTTATTTAAGTAAGAAATCAGGAAATGGTAAAAGTAAAAGTATTTCGAAGTAAAAAGGCATAAAACTTCATGTACTACTTTAAAATAAACAGTCGTGAAAAACATGTAAACGTTAAAAACATTTAAACAAAGTATAAATTAAGAAAGAATGGATGAAACAATATCTTGACAATAAACCTTGAAAAATCAGAAAAGAACAAAATCCTATTACGACAAGACAAACATTAAATTAAAAAGGAGAAAGGAGGTGGTCCAATTTTTATGTTGGAATAGAAAACGCGCAGTTTTAGAACATATTTTGTGGCATAATGTGCATTGTTTATTTAACTCTTCGATCTATAAATGACTTATTTTCCAGTAAAAGTTGGTTTTAAGTCAATTAAGTTTAAATGAAACTAATTTAAAAACAAAAAATTAAAAATTTTGAGAGAGTCCTATGAATTGTTAAATGTATGTTTGTTGGTTTTTATTCTTCTCTCCTTTTTATAAACTCAAATAGAAATCATGTAATTCTTTCAAAAAAGTTTTCTTTCAAAAGCGTGTTTGCATGTCATTCGTATGTAATGTATTTTATTGAAATTACTAGTGGTACCCGCAAGGCTTTTCCCGTAGTAGAAAATCAAAAGGTCATTTGGTTCGCCTGTATATTTACAAATGATGGATGATGAATTTCTCGCCAATTTTCTATGTTCATTCGCTCTTCCCATGTTACGGTTCCACGTCATGATAATTTCGTAATTTACTCTTCCATTTTATAATTTTGCTCCGGAAAATGTTCTTAAAATTGAAATAGAAAAAGAACAAAATCGAATTTTCGAAAAATCGCTTCGAGGTGCCCACCCCCATGCTAAAAACTAACTTTGTAGAAAATTTTCATGAAAATCGGCGTTATGTGCGTCACAGAGATCCAGACAGAGATACTTTCAGCTTTATTATTAGTAGAGATTATTACCATTACACTACGGCTCTACAACTGCATTAGTTAATTTTTAAAGTATCAAAAATCTAAAAGTTTTCAAATAGGTGTTTAAAAGTGTAAATGGGTGTCTGGCGGTTTGTTTGTTCTTCTCTTCGTTCTATTAACTGTCAATAGAATTATTTGATTCGTCGAAAAACGGGATCTCACACAGTGGTCTTACTAAGACATTTATATTCAATGCGTATCAATTTTATTTTTACTCCTGATTTTCCACTTAACGTGTATATCCAAAAACTGAATCCTTTAGGGCTGTTTTTGATCAGAAAATTTTGAGCTGACAACACATTGTAAAATTTAAAAAATGATTTTTGATTTCAATAATTTTTGTATGCATATTTGAAGAGTTATTATGAAAGAGGGGGCAGAGTCGAGCTTTCTCGTAGTTTCCGAAAATGACACATTGTCTTCAGAAAATTTTACTTGACTCCGCTATCACACCTGTAGTAAATATTTTCAGAACAAACCTCTAACAAAGATAACCTACATAAAATGGTGTCTAATTTTATGTCTAAGAATTTTTTATTTTATTTTATTAACAAGATAAAGACATCAATATCATATTTTAAAACTAGAAAAAAAAGTCAAAAAAGAAAAAATTGCGAAGACGCCAAAAAATTAAATTTTGTTCCCAAATTTCAGAAAGGAATGCAGTATTTTAGTAAATCTCAGGTTTTCTTATGTAAAAGAACACGCTGTAGACTAATAATAGATAGATTTACCGTCAATTTGCAACAATCTTTATGTGAAAAGCATTTGAAACTTTTTGTATACTGTACTGTGAATGAAATAGATGCTGAACGATGTTCATATGATGAATTGACTGATGAATTGAATATAATAATGATTTGACTCAAGCAAGAACATAATAAATCGACTCATATGGATATCACACAACATCTAAGTCACAAAAGCTCATCGAATAAAATTTCGAACATAAAAAGAGTTATCGAATCGATTCCGCAACGTAGAATTTTCACTGTCGCAATTGTGCACACATATTTAACACAAGTTCAAGTGTATTTTATAGTACAATAACAAATCTCTTTTTATCCTCATTCGACCGTTTATGATGTTCCTTTGATTTTTCATGTTAGTATGACAACGTGAATAAGTCTATTCTCGTTGCTTTTAATATTTATTTTGAGAGGCAAATTTCCGTCTCGTCATAGTTATAAATCATCTGCTTTCATTCAAGGCTTAACTCTAACTAAACAACGGGGGGTTATTTTGAGGCAGAGGGGATTGGTTAAAATCACGTATTTTCAGAAAAATACACCTGTATTTTTCTGAATCAAATGAACTCAAATGAGCAAAATTTTATGTAAGTACAAAATTTCTAGATTGCCAGATAATTCCCGTTATTTAAGGTTCATAAGAAGTAAAAATACCATAACGGTATACGCTGTAGATATAATCTTTTTGATAAGTGTACGGATGCAAAATGGCTATTAACTACACTTTTCTTACCGCTTCCTAATTGCCATTTCTTTCTATAGGGATACGTCTCGTATCACCTAATATAGAAAATAACCAGTCACAATGAAACGGGTGTGAATTTATTCTCCTCTTCCATTCTATTTCATTTGTAGAAACAATAAACCCAATGAGTAGGGTTCTATCGCAATTCATAATTGCGGAAAACGTAATTGAAATTCAAGACATCAAAAAGCAAATAAATGCAAGTTCCTGGATGATAGCTTTTTTTTTTTCTTCTAATGTACTTCTTGTTATGTTTTAGGCATATCAATTAAGTAAAACATTTCGAAAAAGAAGTTAAATAAGTATATGCAAAACAAAAGTTTGATCCTAAAATAAGTCAGGGCTGTTTTTAGTTTTACACCAGTTACAATTTTTGCAACAGTTCTGTGGAAAACACACATGAAAATATCAATTTAGAAGAACACCCGCGGGGAAATGAAGTTTATAGAAAGAAGAATAATCGAGAAAGAAACAATTGTTTTCGAAATTTTTGCAGTCGAGTTGCAACATCTGATGGTATGCTATTTCCTAATAGCAAACAATGTAACAAATGTGTTGTATTTCTAACGTTTGAAATAAATTTAAAGCTCCTATTTGTAAAAGTTAGGAATAACTTTACGGTTCGTTCAAACGTTTCAACTATCAGCGTTTAAAAACCTTGTTTAGTGTACAGGTATCCCTTTGGCAAGCTCAAATTTAGGTTTTGTGAATCTTAAATGTGGTGCAAAAGTATCTTTTAACGTACAGTCATCATTATATTAATACGTTCGCGGTTTAATAAATGAATGAATAAGTAAATGAACTATTTTACTTTTCCAGTTTAAATTTTTCCCGTTAGCACTCGACACATTTCATTAAACATTTAAAATCAAAACGTGCCTAATATTACCTAAATATACACTGCACTGGACGGCAGTAGATCTCAATTGATACTTAAAATGTAAGTTTATAAAACTTTATTTTTTTATGATAGCTAACATTAATGTTGATAAATCACAAAATATTACAATACGTGTATCAAAGTTTGAAAAATACTTGAATTAATATTTTCTCTTACCTTTATACTTATTTACTTATGACTGGAATCAGAGATTTGTTTAAAAACATAGTTAAAATACTTCAAGACAGATGCCTCTGCAAACAGGAAAAAATTTTACCTTTTCACATTACCCCACATTCCCTACTATGAAGTTTTAAAAGTGACAAACAATAGTTGGAACGTACAGGGTATCCTGAAAAAGACACTGTTTTCAAAAACTTATAACAGGAGAACGGTTAATTATAAACAACAAATTCTTGCAGAAAATTCATATGTTGGGCAAAAAATGTTTTCTCTCAGAGCTCCAAATTTTAGTTCAAAAATGTTTCAATAGACGGCGCTGCGCATAGTACGCCGGTAAGTCAAAAAAGAAGAATTGAAATTCACCAATTTTTCTTCCGATTGGACATGGGACTACAGCCGATGATTGTTTGGAAATATTGTTTTGTTCTTTTGTTCATTATTTTCGAAAAATTATGTTGTAATTTCCTATATATATATTTTTTTGGATTTACGGACTTACTATATGCAGCGCTATCTTTTGGAAAAACTTTCAACTAAAATTTGAAACTCGGAAGGGACGGGCCCACCATACTCTTTACGGCTCACCATACTAATTTTCTGCAAAAGTTATTTTTTTTATCATTTAACGTTTTCCTGTTATAAATTTTTAAAAACAGTCTTTTTTAGGACACCCTGTATCTAACCTGGAACAATTTTAAAGACTACTCATATCCTATTCACATCATTACGATGCTGCCAGGTTAGATACTTTCATTTTCATACTATTTTTCTCAATTTAAATTTTCTGTTTTCAGCTTCAAACTTCTTTTTTTTTCGATAAAACTTATATTTTCTCACACCATTTCATGTACCTAATCTTGATCGAATAATACAAATCATAAAATAAATAATATTTACCTTATTTTGTTTTAATACTTACAAGAATTTGTTTGAATTCAAAAATAAAATATGCAGCTTACCAGTTTCGGTAAAAAAAAATTTGGAGGAAAAAAATCGTTTTATTAAAAATAATTTTGGAAAAAATGTTTAGGGGCCATTCATTAATTACGTAAGGATGATTTTGGCAATTTTTGACCCACTTCCCCCCATGTAACGATAAGTAAGATTTTGAACCCCCCCCCCCCCACTCCATCCCTATCTTACGTAAGATTCCATTTCCTTATTCAAAAAAATAATATTACGAATCTTACATCACTGGAATCGTTCTTAAATTCAATATTATTGAATTTTCTTTAAAAAACTTGTTGTGTAAAGAAATATTTACTAAAAGGAATCTAGACAATGTTTTTCGACAAATTTTTTTGTATATAATGCAATACTTATTAACAATAAGTCATACTACGCAGATACACAGTGTGATTCTTTTATTTTATTTTTCACTATTCATTCTTGAAAGACAAGTAAAAAACAGCTCATCCTAATGCCTTTTTTATCTTCCAGAAGCAAATGAAATATGTTCTCTACCAAGCCACTTGACCGCGCGATTTCTAATTTAAAATATCGACTTGGAAAATATTATGTAAGAATCGGTCGACCGCCCCCCCCCCCCAAAGTATAGAGATTTTTACAACTCCCTCCCCTTCGAGACCCTTACGTAATTAATGAATGGCCCCTTACAGCATATTTTTAAATTTTTTTAAGTCGGAAAATCGAACAAAACACAGAAAACGTCTTTGAACTGCTGGAAGATTCTTTTAAACGTACTGCTTAAGAAGTATTTTCCATGACTGTTAAGGTAAACACATTTTATTCTATAAAACTTCACTTTTTTATGATTAGCAAGATAGTAATATATAGGTTCGAACGAAATCTCAAAGTTTCAGAAGAGATTCTAATGGATTGTGTGTTGTTGCTGTCTTTGTTATTGAATAAAACAGAAATATTTATTGGGAAATGTATTACATCATCCAGATGCTGCCCCCTATAATGCTCTAGAAGATCAAAGTATTAATTTTTAATTAAATTTATAATAGCATAAAACGTGTCGCAAAAAACTGGCTGCTTAACATTGTTACACAAATGGCTTTAAATTTAAATTTCATTTTTTAAGCAATTATAAACTATTTTTGAAAAGTTAGGCATATTTCAAAATTAATTGAAAATGAAGATACGTTTTACTGAGGGATTTGAGTTTTTGCTCCAAATTTTAATCAACTTTTGATTTCTTACAAACTTTATAAAATGTTGCAATGCACATATTTGACAAATAAATTAGAAAGTGAATTCCCTTCGTACAGCCTTAATCTAGAACGATATATCTTGTTACATGCTTGCTAGTTAAGTTTGTTTCAAATATCTATTATAATTGAGCCAGATAAAACTTATACTTGTAACATGTTGCACAGATCAGTTCATTTAATTTTAAAGGGGAAAACAATGAACACACTCACATATATGGTGTGTGTGTGCAAGTATTTATACTATTTAAATGTCAACTCGAAGCTCGCTTGATTGTTAACCTGGCGGCCGACCATGATTTGCGGCATTTTCTGTTGCGAAAATTTATAATTTCGCAGTATTTATTAAATTTCTAGCCAAGTTCATATAATAGTTGATAAGTTAATTTGAAAAAAAAAAAAAAACATGTTTTTGTGTTTTTATTCCACGCTCGAGTATTGTTGCAAATAGAGAATCTTTTTTACTAAGGCTCTTCAACTTGCTAAAACTCTGTAACAATAAAACGTTGCCTAAGAAGCTGAAATTAGAAATGTGCATTGTAAGCAGCTATGTATCTACTAAGGATGGCATTTGCTAAGGATGTATTCCAACGGGCTATGTAGCGCGTAAAAAAGTCAATGTAAATTGATACCAAGTGATAACTGAACTAATGCCTAAAGGCCATGTCACACGTAACGAAATTCGCTCAACCTACCCGTTCAACTTCAAACTTTCATTCAACTTTTTCTTGGAGAAGTTGAACAGGGTTGCCAGGCTCTCAAACGAAGGGTTGATCCTAAACGTGGCTTCTGTCTACCATTTTAGGCGAGTTAGCACAATGTACTCTGAGCAATGTTTTTTGGATTTAATGGGGGTTTTTTTCTCAATTTATTTCAAAGCTGTAAATAAATTACAGTTTTGAAAGTTGCAATCTTTCAAAATTATAAAAAAGGGATTTATAAACATCTTGATTTTTCTAGCTCAATGCAGCGATAACAGCCCTTTTACCTAATAACTATGAGTAAAAGCAGGCCTGGATGTGTAAATTTTGATCCCCCCTCCCCCGATAAGAATTGAATAAAAACATGGAAGCGTTTCTTCACTTTTTTTTAAATTCAATATTATTATTTATTTATGTTTTACCTCGCTATTTTAATTTTCATACAAAGGTTTTTTCTTTTTTTGACGTATTTTGCTTTTGAGGGAGTTTGAAATTCTTCACTCCTGATTTTTCTTTTTCTCATTTTACGTATAATTTCATTACAAAATCAATGGATTATAAAAAAAAATTACATTAAAAAATATAAAGATGTGAAAAAAATGTAAAGATACAGAAAGATGAATATGTTTTATTCATCTTTCTGGATCCAATAGTAAGGTTTTTTTTTTTTTTTTTTTTTTTGCAAATGTAGGTAACTCTTATGTGATTATGTTTTTTACACTTTGATTAGTCTTGCTGCTTTTCATAATGTACTTAAAGGTGTTTTTGAATAATTTTATTTGAAACGGACATTTTCGTGGCTCATGTTAAGGTAATTCTATGTATTATTTCACATTTGCTGATTTTCCAAAATAAATTTTTTTTTAATTACCCTGATACTTTACAGAAATGTCCCAAATGTGTTTGCAACGTTGAAGGTTTAAGAGTATTCGTTTATTTAAAAAGTTTTCCAATTTCTTGGGTCCTTGCCCCCCCCCCCCCCCCCACCTACGGGCATGCAGATCTGGACCTGAGTAAGAGTCGATATTTATAAATAACTTGTCTATTAATGTAAAAGTTGTGATTTTTAAACTATTAAACTTGTCTACCACTTTAAAATATGTGACAAAAATTTAATAACAGCAATTATAGATCAAGAAAATGGACATTTCTAAGTTATTACTTTTAAACACTTATCTGCCGAAAAACCTGACTAAAAAAATTGTATTTACTATAAAATTACTACAACAAATGATTCTCAGTTTAAAATACTTTGATTTCATACACTAAAGGAAAATTTTCGACTGTTTTAGATTAAAAAAAATATATATGTTTAGTAAAAAATAACAAACTGAATGTTGATTCAACAAGCTGCGTGTCTGTAGAATGAGAGAGATGAATAAAAGAGCTACTTTTAGTATAGGATAAAAAGTTTTGGAAATAGCAGTATATTGAATAGTAACAATAATAATGACTATTTATTCCTTAAAGTTATTAAAGCTGAAAGTGCAAGGCAATGCATACATTTTTCTAGTTTAATTTGCAAACTTTAATAAAATTTGCATCTTTATTCAACATTTACATTTATTTCCACTCTAAATCTTTTCTTCTCAATGCATACAGTGTGAAAATACTAATTTCAAACCCTTTTGCACACCTTGTCCATTTCTAAGTTTTGAATGGATCAATTCAAAACTGGAGAATATCCTCTCTATTGATGCTGAACAGGGGCATATTGTTTTGTCTAAAACTTTCCCATCATACTTTTTCTGGGACATCCTGATTTTATAGATAACCGCTACAAAAGCTATTAGAGTTGGTATTTAAGTTTTTGACACTTATGTCTTTGGTTGTATCAAGCAACTATTAGTTCCTCTATAAACAGAGAATATTTATATTAGAGAAAAAACTAAGAACATAAAAAAAATGTAAATAGCACTATTCTAAATATTTAGATATTAATATACTTAACTATTGAGTGATGATCAACTTAGTTTCACTTTTACTCAAAGGAAAAGAGACATTTCATAAATCCTTTCCCAGTAAGACTGTTGATTGATAAAATTAATTGTATCTAATTGTTACAAATAAATTAAGTTATTAAAAAATTTAAAACAAAACTACGTTGAAAACAAGATGTAACAGTTTTAATATCTATAACTACTTTTACAGTGTAACAAATGTCATGTCAAACAGTTTTTTTTTTTTTTTTTGTCAAAAACTCAACCTTGTCTAAGTATTATTATTTTGCTATTGAATGTAGACCAAGTGTAGTTGTTAAAATAGAAATCTTTTTAGCAATGCACAAAAAGTGAAACAACAAAATTTTCTACTTTTATATATACATGCTATTGTTTTTATGAGAAACCTCTGTACATGACCCATTCTATTTTATCTTTCCAACACATGCACATGAAATTTATTACTTTAAAAAAATCAAAACTTAAATTTTTAAATAGTGAAGAGTATAAATTACTTATTGCATAGTTTATAAGTTACATAGAACGTAAGAATACTAACTTTTCTACTGATTTAGGCAGGTTTGTACTACTTTTCATAGTTTGAAACATAGGACTTAAAATGTTTCTATTGATTAAATTGAGTCATGCAGGTACATTCAATTAAGTAAGAAATTGTGAGTTGTTTTATTTTTGTTCTCTGAGAAGAACAATGCTTCATAGATGTTTTTACAGAGCATACTGAAAAAACATTATCTTTTATAATCTATACCAAGAAAGGAAAAAAAAAATAGTTCATTTATCTTAGTATTCAATTCTTTAGAGAAACTGACACATAAAATTTATACATAAACTTTATTTACAATAAGTTACATACACATACACTCATATGTATTAATATATAATTTCAATTACATTTCAAAGTTCAACAATAATTAACTTCGGCCTGGTACAAACAGTTTTTGACTGCAACCTCTATAACTGCATCTGTACACAATAACATGAAATTCTTTCTCCCATTATCTAAAATTATGAAAACAAATTAGACAAGTATATATAACATGAATATTATACAGGGAGGAGGACAAGCAAAGTACCCCTAGCTTTTATGAAATCAATGTATTGCCGTAAAGTATAGGCATGGTATGTGTGCTGTTTTTAAACAATCAACCAATTGCTTCACTTGAACGCAGTTGATGGATGTTTTGATTTTCCGACCCAGGATCATGTGAGTTCACGCCACCGCCCAGGAGGAGGAACATGCTCGCAGAGGTTAATTATGTAAAATAGAGAGGGTCGGATATAAATAAAGTTGATTTCGGGAACCAGTAGTAGAAGCAAAAAACCCAACGAGTAGGGTCCTAACACAGCTCGTCTTTGCGAAAAGCATAATTTGAATTCAATATGTCAAAATGCAATTTTTCATTTTATTTATTCATTTTGATGAAATATGCATACAATATGCGTTTACCTCTTCTAGGGGCAGGGGAGGCAAATGTATGAACTAAATTAATATTAAAAGTAAGATTCTAAAGATGATTTGCAATAACAGTTCACTGTGTCTGCGATATAAAGAAATAACTTCAAGTTAAAAAAAAAGCTACATTTTAAAGAACAAGCATTAATGCAGATGTATTACATTAGTTGAAAAGCTTTTTTAAAGGTTTTGTTTCAAGCATAAGTAGCTATTCAACCAATTTCAACTAAAAGTCTCTTCTCTGATTACTGTTCTTAGGAACATCAAGTAAAATCAAGTAAACATTTCAAGTCAGAAGAAAACTTATAAGCAGTAAGTTACCCCGCCCCCTAAACCAGAGCTAAGTCAGAACCACATGTAATCTACCAGACAGCCCGGTTATCATATCCAGAGACTGCAGTTTCGTTCTTATAAGAACTCATCAGTCCGGAAGAGCCAATAACCGAGCTGGAGGCAGATGTCATCTCAACGATAACATCTGCCTCCAGTCTCTGGATGTGATAACCGGGTGTTTGGTATTTTACATGTAGAAGAAAGCTTAAGCAAAAGATGATAAATTGTAGCAAAAAAATTGTGTTATTATTAATAACAATTGATCTATGATGTTTATATATTTAAATGTTTCGGACACAGGAGCTAAACATTTATTTCATTTATTCATTTGTTTGTTTTTTGTGCATATTTCTATTGCATGAATTTGATTTATTAAAGAAGAGGAACTTTTGTTGCTGTTAAATGTTTGGAAAGTGAAGCTTATCTATGAATTAATTTTTAACTTTGTCTATGTGCAATGCAATATATCAACTTTGATGCACTGTAACTCTCACTGTAACACTGTAACTCAGTTAAATCTCAGTCACCAAATTGTAATCACAGGTTCATATCATAAAAAGGTGCTACCTGTATTAATTTCATTTTTTTTCCACTCGGTCCCTCTTGAAATATTTCGCTTTAAACTTTGCGAAAATGCAATATTTGACCAACTTTAATGCCCTATAACTCTAGTACCAGTTCAGTCTCCGTCATCAAACTGTAATCATATTTTCATGTCAAAAGTTCATAATTTTTCACTCAGTCTCTTTTGAGATATTTGACTTTAAACTTTGCCAAAATTCGATTTTTTCCATTTTTGAAAAAGTTTGCAAAAAAAAAAAAGGACGAAGTTCTCAAGTTTAAAATTTCTACAACAAGTAGTCCTATATTATATCTAAACAATGAAAAAAATTAGAGCTGCGACTCTCCTCCTTTTACTAATTTTGTAGCATTAAAACTCGTAGTTAATGATAATTTTCAGTTTGTAATTGTTAATTTTTTGCTTCACCTTTCTCACCATTTAAATAATATTTTGCAAGCAAATCGTATCTAGAGCATCCTTCTGGTGATGTAGGATTTTGTTCTGTCCTGATAGCTGTAAAATTAACCGAGTTAGATGCATTTACGTAAAACTTGTTTATGTTCCAAAAAACGGCAACTAAACAAACTTAAAATGGCGGGTTAAAAAAAAAGTATGAGCGTAAAAAATTTTCTTTCAACACTTTTGAACTCACCTAGTAGTGAGAATTAACTAATAAAAAAATTAGGAAAATCAAAAATGCCGAGCAACATGGCCTGGGTGATTTCTACTGGATTGACCATTACCGTTGCTCTTGCTTCAGATTGTTTACAAACATTCATTGATTTGGCAAGATTACACACTACGAGATTGGCGAATTTGGCAAGGAAATTCTTACGACGACTTTAAACTAGAAATCGACCTTTTAACACAATAATAAGGTGGAGGTTTATGATATATTACGTTTTATATTTATTTTTAACAAAAATATAGTAATAATAACTCACCTGAAGTTATTCAGCAGTTTATTCGATTCCTTGCAAGCGTTGTTGATGTTGTTACAGGCGGCCATGTTGTATTTTGACGTCACAGGTCAGAGGATTGCTTCCTCCTGATTGGCTGAAAGTTGAGGTTGATCCAACTTTTTTGACGAGAAGATAAAAAGTTGAACGGAATACGTTCAACCTCGGAAAGCATAGCACACGGGGATTTTCCGGTCGGAATTCGCTCTCGCGGTTGAGTCGAACCGAAGTTGATCGTCAGGTTGCACGAATTTCGCTACGTGTGACATGGCCTTAACATAAACTAATCCCAGAACTCTGGAACATTGCAGTGACGAAAATGTATTGTGCTCTGAAATCCAGAAGGCGTTGAAAAGTGTTCAAAGAACGAAGCGGTCATTTTGGGCTGAATACGTAAAATTGAATACATGTAATTACCGGCCCTAAGCGTTCCGGCGTAAGATAACAATATGGGATATGCCTACCATGGAGCGATGCAAGCTTCCACATGTCATGTGATGTTTTACAGAACATTATCCAGCAGCTGTTGGGGTAATTTATCCCATTCTTCTGTCAGTCACGAATAGGGTGTCCTTGCTTACTGGAAGGCGTTGTTGACCAGCAAGACCTATCGTCAAAGCATCCCAAAAAGTTTCAATATGATTTAGATCTATAGAATGTGCTGGCCATCCGATGGGTTGAATATTTTGAGGAAGCTAGACACTCCTGGGCGGCGATTGTTAATGACATGTTACGTTGCCATCTATTAAAACAAATTTATCGCACACAGCACCGCAGAACACGTGAACATGAAGCAGTACAACAAAATTAATGTATCACTAGCCGTCATAGTCTTGTTTGAAAGAACACAAGCAACGTACGACCATTTATCATAATCCTACCGATACCATGACACAACTTGTAGGATACTAGTCCTTTTCCTTTATGTTTGCCGGCTATATATATATATATATATATATATATATATATATATATATATATATATATATATATATATATATATATATATATATATAACCTGGTATGCTGTACCACTCTCATGCCAGGTTAGTTGTTGTCCACAATTAGACGACAGACTGAACCTACTTTCATTTGAGAACAGTACACAAGCCCAGTCGACTTTTCTCCAAATGCGATGCTGAAGTCATCATTACAAACGAGACATGTAGACAATGGGATGTACAAAACAAGCTGACGGGCAAATAAATATTACAATACCAGTCTTACTGCATTCAAACGTCTGACTACAGTTTTTCGGGATATTTGCTTGCTAGTATAGCTGCATGAAACTGTCGTTCCTTGTCGTTGCTAGCACTAAGTACCAATCTTCTGCTGACGTCGTATTGCGTGCACGACTTCCCTCGTGACATGTGCTACACAATTCATTTGTTTGAAATGATTTCCAAACTCTAGAAATAACCCTGTGGCTGACGTCTAACTCCCTAGCAACACTACATTTTTCTGCCCCCCTTCGATGTTGCCAACCACACGGTCACCAATAAAATGATCTAAGGGGTCTCTGGAAGACATACCAAAAAATACAAGTTCGTCAATTGATTCTTTCTCGTCAAACTTTGCTTTTGAACAACAATGGTCATCACGCGTCCAGTCCTTAATATCGCTTATCAGCGCTATCAGGTGACCAGCAACGTCGTGAGTCCAAAATTTGCATACTCACAGCTCGTTTTACTGTGTCCCAAACTTATGCTAATTTCCTTATTTCTTTGCATTACATTTTGTGGTTGCTAACGCATCTATTGCCATACGTCCTTAGCAATTGTCCGCCGGGGAATTGTCCAACAATTAAATGAATAAATATGTTCCGTTTGCATTACAAAATTTAAAAAAAAGAAAAATTGGGAGTAATTCCAAAACTCATTGAAAAAAATCGATGCATAACTTCTAGGTTAATATTCCTTGAAGAAATAAATTACAACAGTGAATTGCCAAAATCGAAAAATAAATAAATATAATTGTGGTACGGAAATACGAAATGCTTTTATGTCAGAACAGGATTCATCTTCTATGAATATACTATGTTTTTCTATGTAGAGGAAAGTGGGACAAAGTGAAATGGTTAGGATAACTAGCTTTTTTCAAAATAACAATTCATAAATTTGTTCTGAAAATTACGATGTATAAGGAAAGAATAATTCAACTAGCATTGAAACATTATTTTTCATTTTTGACAATATATTAGTACCTCAACCGTTTTTCAATTGTTTTCATGTGGTAAAATGAAAAATAAAATATGTTTCTAATGAATTTTTTTTATTAGAATATTAAAGATGTTTTTGATTAAAAGAAAAAACGAGTAAGATTAAGAAAGAATGAATAAATAAAAAGAAAGTGACACAATAAACGAATTAATAAAATCAGTAAGTTAATAAATGAGAAAAAACAAATCAGTTAGTAAAATAGTGAATGAATAAGAAAATAAGTGAATAAATTAATAAATGTGAAAATTATTAAATGAAGGAATGTAAATGGAAGTCTTAATAAATGAATAAATAATAAAGAAATAATTGATTTGATGAAATGTTGAATTAATAAATGTAATGAATTATTTCCCTGCGCCCGATCCACTTTACCCGCAAGAACTTGACTAACTGTACAAATCTTTTAAAATACAAATAAGCATAGTATTAAATAAGCAAACACTGCACTCCATAACATAGTAGATCTCAATTAATATTTAAAATTTTTAAAACCAAGTACTTTAAGATTTAATAATAACAAAAATAATTTTTGACTTACAAGAAAATATTACAAATTGCTTGTATTATCATATTCCTTGCTTTTCAGGGGTAATATTTCTTGACTGGAGTAGAATACATGTTTTACTAGGCTAAAATTTTACCAGATAGGTGGCGCTAAAAGCAAAGTAAATGTTCCACCATTTCACTTTGCCCCACATTCCCCTACTAATATTTTAAGGATAATATTATTGAAATATACCATGCCACAGTGGTGTTTAGTGAGACGGATTGACAATTCGGTATCTTTCTGCTGAACGGAACACCGTATTCCAGCTTATGTTTTATTTTATTCAAAAATCCTAATTTCTGTTCGTAAGTTTTTTTTTTTTTTTTTTTTTTTTGCTCAAATCTGAAGTTTTCTTAAAATGGGCATTTTTCGAAAAAAAAAAAACCTCAAAATACACTAAGTTCCTTCAATTTTTTTTATACGGTTAGAGAACAGTTGCTGCCAGCAGAGCTACTTCTGAAATTTATTTGGTATTATGTTTGGCATTGCAAAATTTTCTTAATCAATAGAACTTTCGCACATAATATCGTCACCTCAGAGCAACAGTAAGATATCCTAGTGCTTTTTTTCTGGGATTAGATGTCTTATTGTTGCTCTGAAGCGACGATATTGTCTAGGATTGAATCATTTTTCCTGAAAATCCCCCCCCCCACAACTATATGGTCACTGAGGAAAATACTACAACGAAAGATTAATTTATGCTCCCCTCCACCTCCTCCATTTTTGAGTTCCCGTAGAGCAAATTACCTCTACAACACAAACTAAATGAGATAATTATCATATTTCAGTTCTAAAAGAGTACACTGGCATCGTGCGAGACACTTTTGCACAAGTTTAGCCTCAAAGTATTTTCGACGAATTAGTTGCTCCCTTTTAACTCAATAGTAGACTTAAAAACCTTTGAAAATATTTTCATGCTGTATCAACACGTTACTTCTTCAATAAAAGAATCGCGAAGATTGTAAAATCTTATTTTTGTGTGTGTGTGCTGACTTTGGGTCAAGATTAGGGGAGATCTTTAGGATTATTTGATCTTGACCTCGCATGTGTTTTGTTTTTCTTCTCTTTTTTTTTTTTTGCATTTTTTTCTTATCGCAAACACGTAACTACTATAATCTTTCATCAAGTTCATTAGAAGAAAATTTCCTTTAACTGAGTGTTAAGATAAGTTATGTTTGCTTTCTTACCGATTAAAAAACTTTATCTACAAGTATCTACACTTCGCAGAAATTACCGTAAAAGAGCAAGTAGAAATGAATTAGTAAAGAGAAAAGATTTCAGTTTTCCTTAAAATATCTTTTGCGTACAGAAAATTAAAAGGCTGAAATGTAGTAAAATTAACATCAACTACATATACATTTAGTATAAAAATTGTTTTACTATAAAATCGAAATAATACATAGTTGAAAACAACATGTCCCGTTTTCTGAATCGTTAATTCTAGATACATCCAGTTGCAAAAATGCTCAAAACGAGATGTAGAGTTTAGATAAAGGGTGTTTTTTTAGAGGGTATAGAACTTTAAGTTGGCAACACTTTGATATGTGTGCCATTTCGACACCTGTCATTTGTTTTGTGTTCAGTTCAGTGTGCCATTTCATCATGAATAGACAACAAGGCGGTGCAAAATGCCACACAGCGCGCGTCACAATTGATTTATTGAAAGAAACGTTCGGTGAACGACTAATTTCAAATAATGGACCCGTGAATTGGCCTGCAAAATAATGCGATTTAACACCGCTGGACTACTTTTTGTGGGGCTATGTGGAGTCTCTGGTCTACGCCGATGAGCCACAGACGATTGACGTCTTGGAAGAGAACATTCGCCACCTTATTACTGACATACGGCCTCTATTACTGCAAAAAATGAGAAAATTGGAATTTCCGATTAGACTTTCTCCGAGCCAACCAAGGTTGCAATATGCCAGAAATCATATTTTAATAAAAATGGCAAAGAATCATCTTTCGAATAAAGCTCTCTACTTCTAAAAAAAAAAAAAAAACACCCTTTATTTCAAATTTGAAGCAAAAAAAAAATAATAATAGTAATAATTAGTGGCAACATATATATATATATATATATATATATATATATATATATATATATATATATATATATATATATAATTTGCTTCCATAATAACCATAATCTGTGTCCTTCTGGTAGGACGACATATTTTCATCGCATTATGTGCACGGCCCCTTACAATTTTGAATTTAAGTATCTTCTTGAACTTTGGTTAATGTTTCGCTATCTGGAGGCTATAAAGAAAGTAATAGTTCCTGTTTTTTTGTTACATATCTTTTTTCACCTCAGACTTTTACTGTTTTACCTTTGCATCTTTCTTTGATTGTGTATACAATTTAATTTTTGTATATAAGACTAATGGTTACGGAAATTTAGGTCCTGCAGGGTAATCGGGGATATGGTGTATGCACATCGTTAAAGCATTTGTGGCAGTTTGGAATATTTAAATTAGTGCTAAATCATTTTTTTGAAATTTATTGTGTTCTATTTTGTTTATCGACTAGCGGCGTTGCCCGGCTTTGCATGGTCTACCTTGAAAATAAAAGTTATGCAAGTATGTCAGGTTTCTGGAAAGCTATTTTATACTCAAAAGTACATTAAGCATTTTCACATACTTTTCAAGATCCCATAAAAAATACAATGTATTATGATAGATACAAGCGAAAAGCAACAAGTTAGAAAGAACGACGAGAAAAAAAGTGATGTACCTTTAAGGGTTAGTCTTCAGGGAGAAGAATAGGATCGATAAAGGAACCTTTTGATACAATGTTCTTTCTTTTCCGGAAGTTATCAGAAATTTTGTTCTGGAAAAAGGGTTGGATTCAACATGTCGCAATGTCGACCGGAAATTCGAAAATTACATTTACTTAAGAATACTGGGTTTCCAGTTTTAAGTTATTTCTTTCAGGAAGTTCAATTCTCACTGGACTTTTTTTTTGCGAAATATGTACATCTTTATAAGTCAAAACGTCGTTTGAAAAATGTGTTTCCTTTATGTTCTGTTAGTCTTAAGTTGTGTAACACTTTTTTTTTTTTTTTGCAAGACGTTAGATTTACTCAGTTTTTAGACATGATTTTTGTTTTAAGATTCAGACGAATGTCTCTTAACTTCATGTTGAGTCATCCATTCTCTGTTTTTACTTTTCTTCTCCCTTTGTTTTCAAAATTCAGAAAGATTTGCGAAGTTTCTTTAAGAATTGCCTTTGCATTATTCAAGTTAACACTAACGTTTTTGCCAAATCAACGTAGAATCACATGGTTATACAATTTTCATTGATTTAACGTTATGACTAGCACCTCCAACAATGGAAAAAAATCACTATAGTTAATTATACTTTGCTCAAATATTTAATCATTTTTAGTTTTGATGTTGATGTTAATGTTTTAAAAAAAATAACATTCGCTTGCTAAAGATTATCAACTCTACCATTATATTACCTCGCAACAAGTTCATTTTAAACGTTAGTCAGTAAATGGGTATTATTACAAAGAAGAGTTTAGTTTCCAAAAGTATTTGTGCTTTATTTCTCTATAGCTATGGGTCCTTGTTGGACCATTTGATTCCAGATATATATTTCTCTAATTTGTGGCTGGTTAGTCGTCTTTTTTTTTTTTTTTTCAAAATGTTAGACTGTCTATCATTTCATCTTGTCAGTTTCGTGGGATGTCATTTAACTCTTATTTCTCCTGTAATTACAAAACACGTGTCAATAACATGTAGGGGAAGAGGAAGCACATGTGAGAAAGTGGCACATGTGAGCATGATATGTTTTATTAGGGTAACGTCAAGAAAATTTCTTAAGACATTCTCAAGAAATGGTAGTACCAGCCCTACTACTTAACCAAACTTTTAAAACAAGGAGCAAGTTTATATTCCCGTGGTGGCAGCTTCATTGTTTTAGCAGATCTTGATGTACTTTTCTCACTGTCTTCTTCGTGTAAAAACATGTTTAAACTAACTACTAAGCTAAACTTAATTATTACAAACCAATATATGAAGATTAATGTAAATTTATGCCAATGTTTAAATTTTGTAATATTTTTTTTTTTTTTTTGAAAATTAGTTATAAGGTAGATGACGGGGCACTTGGAACACAGTAAGGGCTCAGTTTCCTTATCCTCTCCATATTGGTGTAGGATTATTATAAGTGTTAAAAGGGAGATGTAAATATTTATAATTATTATTTTTCTGCAACCAGTTTGTAAATTATTATTACATAATTACTAATTATTTCTTTTTTTTTTAATTCCCTAATTACTAAATAGTTGGCCAAACATTTAGTGGTACATGATATTTGCAAGGAAAATAAAGACAAAATATTTTCTTTCAACTAAAACCTGATGTTTAGAATTTTTTTTTAAATTCATCATCATATTCTGTATCAAGCTTAAAGGTGCTATATAAGAAGAATAAACTTAACATTATTAAAATATGCTTTGCTCAAAAATTTGAACTGAAAAGGGATTCCTGGAAACCCTGAAACATGTGTATTCTGCAATCTGTACATTTGTGCTAAACAACGTGTTTCATGTTATTCCTCGGCACAAATTTATTTATTGCTTAACGTCTATGCCCCTCATAAAGTCCATGAAATGAAACAAGAATCTAACACATCTAGATTTTTAAGGGTGTCTTGTGCAACCCTTGTGCAACCCTTCATACGTCTGTTACCGTGAGATTGCCAAACGCACTTTTTTGCATCGGTGGTCTAAAAAAAGGTGAATAACGTTTTAAAAAATATCAACTTAGTATTAAGTGCAATTATGTGTTTGAAGGTAGTACTTTTAGTTAGCTCTATAAGTCAGTATGGCCAGAATAACAGCAAAAGCATAAAAAAGGAAACTATAAAAATAGTACTTTGGCTCGAACTTTACCTTGATTCATGACATGAAACATTAATGAGCTATATAAAGTTTTAAAAAGAAAATAACACTTACAAGTAACCCTACCCAAGTGCGGATCGCCGATTTGAATAAAACTTTGCACACTTTAAAAAAATTAAGAGTTTTTTTTTTTTTAATCGGAAGCAAACACATTTAACGGGAAAACTTAACCCCTTAATATTGGATAATTGGGATTTAGAGGGAACAGTACATTCTTTTCTTTATTATTCTCATTACAAAAAATCAATTAATGATAGAAACATTAAAAAACTAAACCAACTAAAGTTGACGTGTTTTGGAATTTTTCTAAAAAATATTGTTTATAGGCGTAAACGATTGCTCGCAAATTTGACCTTTCGTGGAGCTAGTTGCTTATGAGCCTTTCCATGTGAGATAAATCATCTTCTTGAACTCACCACTTCCAATTTCAATTAAATTTGTCATGAAGGACAATTATGACAAGATAATGACAATTTTATGACTTCAAGTTTGAAATTTTTTTCAAAATGTATGCCTATAAAAAACTTATAATGTGCGAAAGAAATAAAAAGTGTGTTTTTACTGTTTACTGTATTTTGAACCGCGAAAGCACGTTCAAAAAAGAACATATTCAATGCCGTTTTAAGGTACATCACACTTTAGTTTTATGGCTTCCAAGATCCAAACTACTTAGAACTGTTAAGTAAGTTTTAGCCAGCAATGCCACACTCGAAATGCAGTAACTTATGGACTTCCTGATTTCTGACCACGATTCGGTATCACTCTATTATTCCAACATGTTTCCCTACTTAACAAGCATTAAATAACCGGACACGCCTAAATTGTGGGCTACAGTTTGCAAAAGTGGGACCAGGATTGATCTTTCTTAATGACGCTTAATGGTTCGCAAAGTGGGAGCCATCCATTGATTAATTGGTTGAAGTGCTAATAGTGGTTTCATCCACATGATAACCGTTCTTCAGCAGCCCCCCACCCCGCACCTCCCTCAGACTATGTGTAGACTGACTTCCTGAAAGCATCATATTCGCTTGCAGATGAATCCAGTCTTATTTTCTCTCTGGATGAGGGTGGTAATTATTCTGCACAGTATTGATACTCAGGTTTCTGTTTTGACGTTGGATTTCACATGATTTATAGCATATTGTGGGATACTTTAGCTTCTAGTATTAATTGTAATTGTGTACGAAGTTTGATAAAGATATGGATATCGCGTCGTGAATTGAAATATCAATTGTAAAAAGATGAGTGCATTTGAAAAATGGTGATTTAATTATCAGCATTTGTATGGTCTTGTAATCAAAACAATCTTTTGGGAGACAATACGAACTTACAGTGTAGTTTTGAAACTTCTTTTAACTCAAAGACCATCGCATTTGTTACTTTAGGAAATTCTACACAAAATCTTCCGAATTAATGAAAGTTTTCTCTATCTTCCACTATAAGTATTATAAAAATGGAGTTGAAGTAAATCATTTTGAAGATAAACTTAAGTGATATGACAGTAAAATAGAATCAATTAAATTTTGCAGCAACTAGTCAATGAGTTCTATGTTCAAGAGCTACTCTGCCGTGATGAGCGCAAAAGTTGGTATCTGCAGCTGCGTTCATATTGAGAAATGAAAGTATAAAGTTTGGCGTCTCGCGTGTATTTGATACAGATGGCAACCTTTATAGATTTTTTTAAAAAATACACTATTGGTCATTAAAATTGCTACACCAAGAGGAAATTGCCAGATTGAAGCTAAATTTTGCACACGCAATAGCAAAATTGACATCAGAAAGTGAATACAAAATGAAAGCAAATTGATCATTAACTGTTGGAAAAATCTCAAATGAATGGAGATTTAAGTACCCTGTTTAGCCACCTCTAGCGTGAATGTACTATGTACGAAGCCATACAATCGAGCATTGAGGCATAGCAGTCTCCTACGAAATCATACCACAGTTGCTGTAAACGTTCCACTCATTCGAGCAACCTCATACGCATGTGTTGGCACTCACGACGGGGTTCCCAGGAGCCATTTTTTAACATGACAATGCTCGGTCACACACAGCAAGGGTGTCAAGGGACTTAAACTTTCACGTTATCACTTTCTCTGGTCTGCGCGATGCACTGATTTGTCACAAATCAAGCATATCTGGGATCACTTGAGATGGTAAATTGGACAGCCTGTAAGTTTCACGATTTAGTGGCGCGTTTGCAGCGACTGTGGCACGAGAGGCCGTAGGACATCGTACAAAACTGCTGTGCCTCAATGCTAGACTGTATCGACTCTTACATTTACGCTAGAGGTGGCGCAAAAGGTTACTTAAACCTCCATTCATGTGGGATTTTTCCAGTAATAATTGATCATTTTGCTTTCATTTTGTAATCGATTTCTAAAGTCAATGTTGCAATCACGTGTGCAAAATTTTGTTTCATTCTGACGACTCCTTCTTGGTGTAGCAATTTTAATGACCAGTAGTGTATTTTCCATTCTTAATTGACCATAAAACATTATAATTAGGTGAAATACGTGACAGAGAACCACTTAGCGACTGGAACTCAGTTTTCATGAAAAGGTCAGATAACGTCTTTTGTGCTTAGCACGGCAGTACTGCAAAAATTTTTAAAACCTAAATGCACCGTAACTTTATCTGCAAGAGCTAAGAGTAAATTTAATTGTTTTTTCTATTTATTATTCAGAGAAGAAATTTTAAAAAACCAACTAAGAAACCATTAGCTACCTCGCCATTTATTATTTTTTCAATATGGGAATTTCCGTAGGATAAAGATTTGATTTCCGGTCTTTACTGCTGTTTGACCAATAGGTTCCTTCAAGAGAAACGGTAAGCCCTTAAGGCTCCTTCACGTATAATAAATTAAGTACCCTTGATTTAGACCTGGAGCAATGGTGTCCGTACTTTTTTTTTAATCCCAGAACTGCTTCTAATATTAAAATGACACTTACGGGCCAGAATACATGTAAAATTTGAATGTAGTTTTTTTTTTCCTTAGGTAACAAGGGAAAATATGGAAAATTACAAACAAAGAACTCTTAGCATCAGTAGCGTAACTATGGGGTCCAGCGCCCCTGGGGAACTAAAGAAATCCCCCCCCTCCCACATGAGAAGTCACCGGAGGTCGTTGTGACCTCCTTTTTTTTTTTTTTTTCTTTTGAACATTTTGATTAGTTGATTCGACAAAAGAGGCAGCATTGTAATTTTTTTTTCTTATTTTCCTTTTTAGAATTTCTTAGAATTGTTTTCAAACATGCTCAATGTTTCTTCTCGGTTGATGTTATGTATCTCTAGTTCTTTTTCTTGCGAGGTTTTTTATCTGTTGAAATACCGCCCCTCTGGCTAATGCGGCCCTGGCGAGAGCCACTCCTGCCAACCCCTAGTTACGCTACTGGCTAGCATTACTACGTGCTTATTTTATCAATACTAATTTTCCATTTTGTCTTTTATAAACAAGTTTCTGATCTTTTGGCTCCAAATTTGCAGCATTTTGAACATCAAATGAAGTTTCCAGTAATTTAGTTTACGATTCTTAACATTGAACATAACAGCGGGAAATGTGGAACAGCTTCGCGGACCGCATATGACCCTCAGACCATTAGTTGGCCCTACTGGCTTAGGGCAAAAAATTAAGCTCTTCCAAGGTGCACCAAGTGACATATAATTAAATATACCATTAGCATCGTACTTGTCGTAAATTATGTTGTCAATATTTTATTAGGGTTACTCTTATCGAAATTGTAAAAATTCCACTGATACATTTTATTGGAAATTTAATCTGTAAGAAAATGAATATAATAATTTACTTTTGAATGGTATAAATTTTAATCAGAAAGTAACCGTTTTTGAACAAAACCTTTACTTTCCCCAATCCTTTTTTATAATCTTTTTGAAATGACATTTGCAGTTTCTTTTGAAATTATATTTGCATTTGGAAATATTATATTAATCGTTATTTTTAATTACGTTCTACGACTTCGTTATATATTTGTTCTTATCCTGCTTGAGATTAGTAAAAATAATTCAGAGATTTTTTTTGTTTCGAGATACGTGAGAAAATATATTTTCTTTGCTCTCACACATATTTACTTTGTTGAAAAATTTTAATACATGGATTTTTTGATTAAAAAAAATACATTTGGAAATAGTTATGTTTTAAAAAATAATCTAATTGAGATAAACTCGTTATCGTCGTGAAAAGTAATTTTACAGCGCTGGAGAAATATATTTTAAGATCAATTTTCAGGGTCTTAAAACTAGAAATGTATTATATTGTAAAGTATAAAAAAGAAACTATGCTTAGAGTTGTTAAAATTAATGCTATAAATAATTTTTAAAAAGAATAGCATTTTCGAATTTAAACTTCGCAAGAAAAACTAATTTAATTTTTATGCAATTTACAGTTGCACTTCATGAAAAATAAAAGAAATGGGTTGTATTATTAAGAACTAATTATGTCTTCACGTCCTTTAATTATTTTTATATAATGGTTTCATTACATTTTTGATTCTACGTTGATAATACTTAATTATATGTTCGGTAATATATCTGTATTTTAACTTGCCAAATATATTTTATTTTATTTTAATTAATTATTATTTTTTTTTCGTAGAAGCTCTAAAATTGGTGTGTCAGAAATATTTCAAATCTTAACAACTTTTCACTAGAAGAACAAAAGTTCATTTTTGCAACTGGCAAAAATATTTTCTATTAGGGGAATATGGGGCAAAGTGAAGTAGTGAACTGTTTACTTTGCTTTTATCGCCACCTATCTGGTAATATTCTTGCTATGTAGTAACACATGTACTCTATTCCAGTTACCTCAGAAAATCAATGAATATGATAAAATGCCAATTTTGTAAAATATATACTCATATTGTAATATTTTGTTGCAAGTAACAAAAAAATTTTAATTAGTAAATTGTTATTAATCATCACCTACTAATATTCCGTGCAATAATATGTTTTAAATGCTTTGTGCAATTAGTCAAGTACATGAGTGGCAAAGTGGATGTGGCGAAGTGAAATTATTCATTTCATTTATGAATACATTCCTTTATGAAATCACTTACTCATTCCTTTATTATTATTTTAGTTACATTCCTTCATTTATTAATTCCCTTCTAAGCTCATTCATTCCCATATTTTCTTATTTATTCACTATTTTATGCGTTCATTTATTTTTCTCATACATTAATTAATTGATTTATTTATTCGCTAACTGTTTCAATTTATTTTCCAATATTGATTCATTCTTTTTTTACCCATTCTTTTTATCAAAAATATTTTTAATAACTGAATAGAAAAGATTTCATCCCGAAAAATAATTTATTTTTCACCTTGCCCCATGAAAAAAAAAGGAAATTTTCCACCTTTTTCTTTTTTTTTTTTGGAGGTACAGATTGACTGCCAAAAATGAAAACTAATGTTTCAAAGAAAGTTTGCAATCAAATATATTGTTATTTCTTTATGTACCGTAATTTTCAGAAAAAATATCCATTTTTTTATTGAGGAAATCACTTTATCTTATCTATTTCACTTTGTCTTACATTCCTCTACTTTGATTTTTTTAAATATATTTTTTAAAGAAATAATATCCAATTTTTAGCACTGGTAACGTATTTTTTACAAATAGGGGAACAGGGGGCACATGTAAACATTTTTTTTCATTTCTTAATTTCTCAGAAAATATTATCAATTTCTCACAGAAAAACGGTTCACATGATTCAATAATCTTTTCCTTGTGCCATGGATTTCTTTTCAGATTTTTTTTATAAAAATAATTCTTTACTTTATGGAATTTTTTAAAAAATATCTTGAATTCTTCACAAATGCCTTTATGGGGGGGGGGTGCATGTGAACAAGCTTAGCGCACATGTGAACGCGATTGAAAAATGCAGGACGAGCATCATATTTCAAAGTAAAACTCTTTATGAAGAAACATATACGTATGTACCAATTACATTCAAGGGTTTTAACCCATAACTGTTTGAATTGCACAGTAATTATCATAAAGAAAATATTTTATCCGAAGTATACAACTCTGCTCACTGTCAAAACTTAAAGTTTCATAGCATGTTCTAATCACTGATCAACAAGTAAAAATCTTCTAAGACTAAATAATGTTATACTGTAAAGTTTATTCTTGCTATATAGTGCGTTTAAGCTTCATACAGAATATGATGATGAATTTTAAAATTATTCTTAACTACAGTTTTTAGTTAAAGGAAAATATTTTGCCTTTTATTTTACTTGTAAATATTATATACCAGTAAATTTTTGGCCTTATATGGTAGTTAAAGAATAAAAAAAAATAAAAAAATACTAAAATAAAAAAACAATAATTATGTAATGATAATTAACAATAAACTAACAAACTGATTGCAGCAAAATGATAATTATAAATCTTTACATCTCTTTCAACACTTATAATAAGCCTACACTAATATTTATATTGCGGAGAGGATATGGGAACTGTTCACATGTGCCTCTGCATGTTGTGTTCACAAGTGCTCCATCATTTACCTTAAAATTAATTTTCAAAAATAAATTTTTAAATTAATTTCAAAATTTAAACATTGACATAAATTTACGCGAATGCTCAAATAATGGTTTTCAATAATTAAATTTAGCTTATTAGTTGGTTTAAAATATGTTTTTACACGAAAATAGTTACAGTTAGAGTTGGCAGTGATAAAAGTACATCAGCATCTTTTAAATCAAAGAAGCTGTCACCACAGGAACATAAACTGGCTCCTTGCTCTGAAACTTTGGTTAAGAAGTAGGACTGGTACTGCCACTACTTGAGGTTTTTTAAGATTTTTTGCTTGACATTATCCTAGTAAAAACATACTATGTTCACATGTGCCCTCTTTTCCCCTACGTCTTAAAAAAAGGCACATGTCGCATCTAAAACTAAAGTAAAAAAGTTCTAAAACACGTTTGCTGTACCAACAGAGCAAGTTGTAAACTATTTTCCGTCACGTATAATACATAGAACGGTGTAATGATTTCAAGCAATGAAACTGAATCAGATAACACGTTACGTACCAATCACAAAAATAACCCAATGATGATAGAATAGATCAGTTAATTTCATGAAATTGAGACA
This sequence comes from Uloborus diversus, assembly GCF_026930045.1. Lineage (NCBI taxonomy): Eukaryota > Metazoa > Arthropoda > Arachnida > Araneae > Uloboridae > Uloborus > Uloborus diversus. The sequence continues at coordinate 39,141,046 of NC_072737.1, forward strand.
TAACTGAGTAGGTAAACATTAATCCAACTGCAAAATGCGTGAATCTCTACTTCAAAAGCACTAAGTAACTGGACACGCCTAATATCAGGTTGCGGTTTCAAAAGTTGGATTTGTATTTGATCTTCTCTAATGATATCTAATGGTTCGTAAAGAGTCAGCGGACTATCCCATGATTAATTGCTTAGAATGCAAATAACAATTCAGTTGTAGTGATGCGTAGAGCTTTCAATTGCAAATGGATGTCGGGGGGAAATTGTTTGAAATTTAGTACGGTAAAATCTAATTTAAAAAATAGTAAAACATGTTAATGCTCAGGGTTTATGTATAAAAGCCAAGCTCGGAGGATCTTTTTTTTCTATTTAAAACGTCTTTTAAACTCAGTCTCTTCAAGTACGTTTGAATATAAATAATCCGTTAAGAGTATCTTATAAACATTGACAGCACTATGGGATAAATATACTACCAGCGAAATTTAACTAAAGAAATTACCTTTTTGGTTGATTTCAAAGTAAAAAGCTTAAATTGGAAGTTGAGTTTTAAAATAAAAATTTAAATTAATTTTACGACTATCAAGTGCAGAGTCTCTTTGTCTTCTGGGAGAGCAATACGTTTTAAAAGCAAGGCTTCTGTGGACCTTGGTTACAAGTAGGGATTTTAATACCGGTATACCGAATACCGGTATTTCGAGCAATTTTGCAATTTCGTAATACCGATATTTAATGAGGATAACACTGAAAAGAATAAATAACTGAAAATAATAAATAGTTTTCATTCAAGAATTTTCAACTTAACTTATTAAGTATCTACTTATAATTTGAAAATATACATTAAATTTCCCATGGTACAGAACCGAAATCAATCAATTAATGTAAAAATTTAGCTTTATCATTAAACGAACGTATTTTGTGAAGTTAAATTCGAGTGTAATTTTGAATGCCCCCTCCCCCAATCTTTGTTCGATGAACAATCTATTCAAATCATCAATTGCAGGAATGCTTTATGATTTTTTTTTCTTAAATATTTGTCTCAACTGTACTAAATTTTCACAAAAACTGTTTTTTGTTGGCATTACAAATGACATTGTTTGCACCAGTATTTGATTGTGCTGTATCGCTTTTTGGCTTCATACTTGGCAAGATAATATTTAGAAATTATATATTGCCTTGAAAATTTTCATGGAAAAACATAAATATGTTCCACGAATTCAAAGATATTTTCAGATATTTACATAATTATATTTGCAAAGAATTTTGAAAAGAAAGCTAAAACAAATAAACAGACAGATTTTTTTAAGATAAGATGCTTCTAGGCAATTAAATTAGAGGAGGTGTATTTTAGCATTGTTAACAGTACCACTGACTTGAGTGAATTCAGAAGGAGTAGTTTCAACACTAGGAAAGTTGAGTACTAAAATGAGATCCAGAATTAGAGACAATTAAATAAATGCATTATGCTTTTTACTAGGATTGTTTTTTTGTTATGATATTTTTTCCTTCATTTTATACTTGTTTACAATACGTTTTCATAATAATAAAATTTATATACAAAATTATGAAATTTGGCAACGAAACAATGTTTTCCAGCAATTTTTGAGAAATTTCAAATACCGGTATTAATACCGGTATTCCGGTACCACGTTTTAAAAAACACCGAATACTGGTATTGAATTTTTGGTCCGGTAACCCTAAACAAGTATGTCTAACACAGCTCTGTTTTAGCGCAACAGTATCTCAAACGCATTATGTGAAATCACCCTAAATGATTTGTTGCGTTAGTTTGCCACATTTCCGATCATAGTTGGAAAATTTGATATAATGAAGAATAATCAATAAAAACGACATATATATTTACAAAAAAATTTAACATGTTAAGCCGTTCAAAGGGAAAAAAAGCATTTATTTACGCACGTGGTAGCTCATAAACATGGTGGTTATAAAATAACGTGAGGTGTTCAGAGCCCTCTAGCAAGTGAAGTATGGGACGAAACACTGCCAAATTTCATGGGCGTACGTAGCTCACCATGGGATTTTGATTTCTACAATAAAAAAATTGTATCAAAAGTCACCACCAGGAGGAACTTTAGCGCTGCAAAAGTGTATTGCTTGCGAATACTGAAGAATTAAATGCCGAAAAATGTCAATTGAAAGCACACATTTTTCTGCTACAAATAATTGTTGCTTACAAGTGAGGTTCAATAAAACCAAAAAGAAATTTCAATTTGTAACAAGAAAAGAATTTTACCAACAGTCGTCAGGAAGAAATTTCAGCGCGGCAGCAAGGATTTCTTTCTAAGTAATATTCATGTAAGATGGTGCACCACCCTATGTTGGGCTTTAGGTACTGAGTGTATGGCGGCAACATTTCTTTGATAGCAGTTCTATTAGTCATGCATTTTCTATGGTATGGAGACCGTGTCACCCAATTTTTCACCTTGTGATTTTTAACCATGGGGATTTTGTAACGGTGTTGTGTATCTGCGACATGTTTCCGATACCTCAACTTTCAAAACTAGAAAAAGTTACAGTTAGGCGAAATTAATCCCCCCCCCCCTCCTGAGTTGTGGAAAATATTGTGCATTGTATAGAGTACCTTGAAAATCTCGATGTTGGTCATATTGAACCTCCATTGTTGGTAAAAATCATTTTTTTTGAATAAAATTGAAGCATATTTTTTATCAGTTAGCATTTAATCATTCAATATTCACAGTAATACACCTTTTCAACGCCACAATTTCCCCTGGTGGCGATTTTTGATACTTTTTTTTTAGAAATCGAAATCCCATGGTCTACTGTGAATGCTCATGAAATTTGGCAATGTTTTGTCCACTACTTGACTCGCTAGAGGGTTCTGAACACCTCACGTTATTTTATAACCACCCTGTATTTCATTTTAAAAATAATAATTGAAAAGGGTTAGGAACGCAATTTTGTTACTTGAGAAATAACAAACAAGTGACGAATTTCTTAAACAAAAATGTTTTCTTTCATAACCTTCTAAAACTATTACTTTTAATGAAATACGATAAGCTGCCACATGATTGGACGTAAGGGTAACATTTTTGTTTAATGCCCCAACTCTATGCGGTTTTTTGTTTTGAAACAAAAGAACTATCAGATAGTTCTATCTAAAGGTTACTGAATTACCATAATATGTAGTAGGATCGTAGAAATACATAACTACTAACTCTGTTACCTTTATTTGCTTTATTAAGCCAGCACAAAATGTATGAATCCTTAGAGTGGCCTTTTTGTACACTTATCCCCTACTCATAAACTAAATAAAATTAAAAGAGAAAGTGACTTTTTACTGATCAGCAATCAGCTTAATAAATTAAAGTAAAATTTTTACGTGGCAATAAAAATTATACGAACGTCTATGAATGATATACGTAGGTCAGTCAGTAAGTAAGTTGCACTACTTCGTAAAAATGTTCGTCTAAGACAATTTTGATGACGCTGTGTGGCAACACTTCAGCCATGTATCTTTATCGTGTGACTTAGCGGCTTTCCCAAGGCAAGTTTAGTTTTTTCTGATTATCAGTCCCAAACATTTTTGACAGCTGTAAGTTGCGTCCAAATTGCAAATGTGTGCAGTGATTCGATTTTGTGGGCAAAAAGGCGCAACTGCACTGAAATTTATGGACATTAGCATGAAGTGTGTGGAGAAAAGGCAATGTCGCGTCAAGCTATCGTGAAATGGTGCAAAATGATTGAGAATTGACGTACAGAAGACAGAGTACAGAGATTGACCATGCTGAGAGCGAGGGAAGACCAAGTTTAGGTGGGAAGTGTGTGATCCCCCTCCCTAGCCTCCTAAACCTTTCACATTCTGACTTCCATGTTTTTGGTCCCATGAAACAAGAACTTTCAAAACTACGATACAACGATACCATTTGGATGATAGTGGAAGCTGCAACCTAACATTGGTTATCGAACTTTGGGCGTGATTTCTTTGCAGACAGCATCGAAAAACTTGTGCCACGCCTCGACAAAGGCTTAAATAACTGAAGTGGTTACGTTGAAAAGTAGATTTTGAATAGAACTTTAAGATAACAATAAAGTTATTGTAAAATTTCTATCCTTTTTGTTTTTTGTTTTCTTGAGTAGTGCAACTAACTTTTTGACTGACCCTCGTATTTATAGAAAAACTATGTCTGATAAACCGTCTTTTGTGTTTCTAAAGTTCAAATGACATAAGTTTGACAGTGGTCAATTATTTTGTTGATGAATGTGCACTGTGTATTTTTATTCATCGGAGGAGTGGAGTTATCCGTGTATTCCATTACAGTTTAACATATTGCACTTCCCCACAATGCACGTTAGTTAAGTACAAAAAAAAAAAAAAAATACTGACTAGTTGAAATGAACAATTCATGAAGAAATGAAGGCAGAAAAAATGCCTTTAAACCAATGTTAGGTATTGCTGCACTTAAAAAAAACACACAAAATACAATAATCGCTTTAGCAAAAAGCACATCATAAAAAGGTAGGTCATCTTTTTTTTTTTATTTTTTTTTTATTGTATACATTAATGCATCTTTAATAACGAAAGATAAAATGCTTACTTTAAGGTCAGCAAGTAAAAAGCTTCACTATATAGTTTCAAAAAGAAAATTCACTTTAGCTTTAAATGTACTGTCTAAACTGGCTACAACGATTTCAAATAAGTATTCCATAGAAAGAAAACGATTGAAAATATTTTTTTTTTTCAAAGCCATGCATTTATGCATCGAAATATTTTCTTGTCGGAAATGTTCCCTACATTTTTCTTTAGTGATTATTCTTAGAGGAAATGAAAGAGACTTTGGAAGTTTGTGCTGATTTATGTTATTATTATAAAACGTTCATTTATTGGTTTGTTCATAAAGGGAAGTTAATTAAGAGAAGTCGACTGGCTGTATTAAAGTTAACCAATAATTGTTTAAATTACTTAAATTAGTAAGAATACGTTATATAATAAAACAGAATGAAAGTATTTAAATGTGACACTATTTTTTTTTCACTTTTGCGTTGGTACAAGAGATTAATTCGTATTTTCTTCAATTTCGTGACATTAACGAAAATTAATAGATTTCTAAGTCGTTACTAATTTCATGTAAAAGATTTTTTTCCAGAAGAATATTAACAGAACGGCGCTGTGGCACCAGCTTACCCCATGCAGTCTTTGCAAAGACATGAATAAAAACTATAGACCTTAGGGTGGGTCGAAAAAACTTTTTTTTTCCTTTCGATAATGAGTAGTATGGAAAAGGTTCCATTAATAAAACAAAGTGCACGAAAGCCCTTAAAGCTTGTAGGATATTTTCTAGATGTGCCGCAATTTCATTGAAATTTCAAACAAATGCTGTATTTTGATGTTTTACCCTTATAATGTAAAAGCTTTTTCTTATTTTTTTTTAATGTTAGGTAGTGCGAAAAAGGTGTGACTGTTGGCAAGAAATTGAACTGATTCTGTGTGGTATACTGCCGTGTTCAGGTAAACGGCAGTATCTGCAGAAATTAGTTTTCGAGATATTTGAAAAAATGTGCGGTGGATTCAATACTAACAGTAGGAAAATGTTGGAACTAGACTTTTTTTTGCGCCTTTTTTTTCAGCGAAAGCCAAATAAGCTAGCTTGTACCATAAAGATAACGTACAATACATAACAACAATGCAAAAACATGAAAAAATGAAAACTTGCAGTTACTGCCCTTTACTTGCACAGGGCAGTATAAGCCTTCACTTATTATAATACGCCTTTTTTTTTTCTTTTGCCAATCCGGTTTTTTTTTTTTTTTTTTTTTTTTTTTTTTTTTTTGTCCTTTAAATATTTAATACATTTTGTCAAAATGTCAAAATGCTGTTTTTACTTGATTTATCTGAAATAACTGTATAGTTAATCACATTCTAAAAGCAACGATTCCTTTTTATGACCAGTGGCTTTCGGTCTATCTGCCCCATCAATAGTTTTGAAAGTCGTTTTCTTTGAACAAACCATATTTCTTTTAAACATCTCGGAAAGGACACGTCATCCAATCTTTCAATATTTTATTTTGAAAAACCTTTCGATTTACTATGAAAAGCAAACTGTTTGGTACAGTCTGGTTCAGCTTGATTTAATTCATTGTAAACTAATCATATTTTTTAGTAGCGATAATAATTCTAGTTCTGAAAAACACCGATTTTTTTTTACCTAAATAAATTTAAGCTTTAAGTCTTTAATTTACGTTGAATTCCTTCTTGTAAATTATTATTAATGATACTTACTTTTTTTAATGCGGTACCTAAAATGTAAACTCTTTATGAGTATGTGTACGCTTTTTTTTCGACTATATACTCAGCCGTTTAGATGCAAACTGTCCATTAAAAATATTTCAAACAGTATATTTGTTTCATAAATATCGTTTCGTATTAGAAAATGAAAGTAAAATAAATAAATTTTATGTTAATAAAAATGTTCATGAACATTTAATTATACTTTTAAAAGAAGTACCCATTATGAAATTTTACATAAAAGATCGTGGTAACGTTAAAGGGAACACAAAATTAAATGAATTAATAAAAATTTTAAATATTTTATTCAAAATTTAAAAGTCATGCAGAGAAAAAAATGAAGTAGACGACATACAAAATCTTAAAGTGCTTGCTGCTAAAACACTAATGCATCTAACTTTAAAGCTTGGCAGAAATCTAACGAAAAGTGGAAACTTCAAAAGCTTTTTTACTGCCCGTATAAAATTATCAACTTTTCATTAACGTAATTTTTAGTTTTAAATGTATTTTTCGTGATTATTATTGGTGTGTTATGCGTAGGTATATACTTATGCGTGCATTTATGCATGAGTCTGTGTGTACTTGTTGTGGCTGAAAATATGAAATGCGCGCTCTAAAATAATAAAACAACTTGAAAGATTTTTTTAAATGCGTATAAACTAACTAAATTAACTTTTACTCAGAGTATAAAAAATACACTGACTGTGATTAACCAACACACATATTTGCATCGACACTAATTTGCATAGAAGCACACCGAAGTCCAGCTCTTGCACTTCTTTCTTGCAACGAATTTTCATAAGCCAGATGGTAAAGCACCTTAGCTTACCAATATTTGGTTCGATAGCCCTCCAGAAATTTTGAAACTGGTGACTCGTCATTTTGTTTCAGCGTAGTAAGTCCGGAACATTCTTTCCTTAGAGAAATATTCACCCATGTGACGTATTTAGTAGCTTCGAAAGAAAGTAGTTTAAACTCCCCTTCAAAAAATTGAAAGAAACTGAAGTTATTATTCGTGTAATATATTATTACATTTTAAGGATTTTTTTTTTTTTTTTTGACCGGACCAACGCTGCTGCCGCAGGACTCTGCTTTACTCTGTACCTGACAATAATTAAACAATAATATATATATATATATATATATATATATATATATATATATAATTGTTTAATTATATTGTTACATATATATATATTTTCTTTTTTTTTAAGTGCCGAGATTTAGCGCCTCAACTCGAGCTGTTCAGTACTTTTCAACAATTTTCTCACATTGAAATATACATTTTTTCAAGTGTTCAAAGGTCTTTGGTTGTTTAGAGTCACATAATGAACATTCTGGAGGTTCCACCACTTTAATTCTATGAAGATGGTCTCGCTACAGTCATGTTTAGTGAGGCCTCTCAAGAGAGCCACTGCTGTCCTTGGATAAATAGGAATCGTTCTGCTTGCACACAGGTTCCTCTCTGTCTTGTTAAGTGCACTCTGCATCATTGGTTGATTGAGAATTTTCTTGAGGGTCAGGTTAACAAATATTTTGGTAGTATGGAAATTAAGTAGACGATTCATGTGCTGTTCTATCAAAGCTCCTTTTTTAACCAGTATATCTGCTCTTTCATTGCTCACAATTCCGCAGTGAGCAGGAATACACTAAAATGAAGTTATGTGTCAGTTCCTTAAGTAAAGGCCTTAACTTGAAATTTTTAGGAACTTTTTAGCCATTTAGAGAGGCCAAACAGTTAGTGACCGAAGTGCACTAAAATTTGACAGTATCTTACAAAAATGGTAGCTGCGAGTGGACACTTGTCATAAAGCCACAGCAATAGTTTTAACTTTACTGTCAAAGGGAGTAGCAATAGGTCCTATCTGTAAGACAAAACGAAGGCGATCACGAAATTACCAGCTCTACCATCATGTGATATTACCAGCATAGGGTCATCCATGAAGGCACGTACCCATTTAGTATCAGGACAGCAAACTTCAATGGTCTCCATTGCAAAAGTTTAACTGAAAATCATCCATTGAAGTATTCTCAATCGGTTGAGAATTCTTAATCGACCTTGTAAAAGAGCAGTTTGTACTTATATTATTAATTGAAATCAATATCAGAAAGAAGTCAGGAACGAACAGCAGAGCGGCAACAGATTTGGCATGACGAAGGGTGCATCACGAGGAGGCCTTTTAACCAAACGACTTTTAACAAAACGACAAAATAAATAAATAAATAAAACTGATCAACAAGTTTAACGTAATACATATTTAAAATATTGCTTAGAATGTCCTACCTCAGATCCCAACCGTGCAGGGGGCACGTTACGCAGACCTCCTGGATGGCAAAACCTAATGCGTATACTGCCGTGGGCAGGTAAACGGAAGTAAGTTGGTCAATACAAATGACTACGATGCATGGTAACTGTTTTAAGTTTCGCTTAAAATTTAGTTTATCTTTGTCCTCTGTATGTGATCCGAGTGCTTCTCTTATTCTGATGAACATTTGTCTACATGATTCCGCTGAAAGCTTAAGTTGAAATTGCCAGTAACGTGGAGATACATAATTGCTTCCTTAAAACATAAATATACTTATGAGTTGTGCCTTAAAAAGGAGCGCCAGTTACTGAAAAAGGAATGAGAAAACGTTAAAAAAACTGAATGAAATATAAAATAAAATATATATATAAATTAATTAAAATATCGTGGCTCTATACGTCTTCATCGTGGGTGACACATAGAATATATTCCGTGTATGTATGAAAACAAGTTAATAAATGCAAATTTTGATAGCATTTAATTTTTACTGACGCGTGCTTTCACAGAATTTACATGTTAAGAAATTTAAAATCAGTATGTTAATATTAAAGTATTACTTCCTTAAAGAAAGTAACAAAAGCAATGTCTTTTGGATTAGCAAGAAGTTTCAGTTACAGAAAAAAAAATTTTACTGATTAAATGATGACAAAAATAGTTTATAAATAAAATATAAATAATTTGCCGATTTCATTGTCATTGCGTTGGCTATTTTTCAATTTCTACTTTGAATTCTAAAGCATTATCGTTCGTATATTTTTTCTGTCGTCCTTCTATACTTTTTTTCTTTATTGGCACTTTACCACCAACATAAGCGCAGTATCATGAACAGATAGAATATTTTTAATGATAAAAATGTCGTAAATCAAACCATTAATTGTAGGAAACTCTTTAGTATAACGTTTTATTCAACCACCATATATAAATCAATTTGCTCCACCAAGGTTTTTTTTTTTTTTTTTTTTTTGAACATTTTTAGCGTCATTAATTATATGAGGTTTTTTTCCTTTTCCATTATGTGAGCCTCTAATTTACAGAGCGTAACATTTTATTACATTAAAGCTTTCTTTGCCATTTTTTTTTGGTAACTCAGAATTTAACAATTTCAATTATTTTTTCGAACCCTTCCACTACTGGTAACATATTTATACGATTTGTACGTCACTCTGAGAAGAAAAACCTACGGTACTCATTTTTGACATTAAAAGCGTCAGGCAGTTCAATAAATTAAAATTTCAATTCTAACACTATTTTGATTTTCTTGAAATCATATTTAATTCTACTCTCCTAAAGCTCATTTTTTTTTCCTAGATTAACGCTTCTCATTCCATCAACTATGGCTTCGAAAAATGCGTTGCCATTTTGTGGCTTATGTTTGAATATCTATTAACGTAAAAGAATTTTCCTTAACTTTGTTGACCGAGGTAAAACAAGCTCAAGTGCCATAGCGAAAAATGGAGGGAAAAAAACACTTTGTGCTCAACTTCCGACAATCATAATAGTGTTTTATATTTGTTTACTCGATTAATGGTGAGTTTCGCGTTGATTATGCAATATTTTAAGCCAAAATAGATTGGATTAAAGCAGCTTATGGATTTTTTTTTCTTTGAGGTCGAAATTTATTTTATGAGGATGTAAAAATGTGGTTGTTCTCTTTCAATCTAAAATGTAAGAGCACTTTAGGATGTCTTGCAGGGAAGGAAAGTTGTAAAAGATTTTCTTTTATCGTGTGGTATAGAAGGACTTCATGAAGTATGTTTAATGGGAATGCAGAAGCATATGGAAAGTAAACGAAAGTTGTGGAAGAACCAGTTTTTATAAACGTCATTTACGCAAAACTCTTTAACGTTCTACACAAATATTAACTATAACGCGTTGTTTCTTTTCCGAAAAATTAGAAACGTTTTGTTGGAACCATCTGTTGGACTTAATCCTTTTTTGTAAAAGTGCTGTCAATTGTTATTATATTTTCATATTAAGTTATTGTTAAATATTTTTAAAAGAAATATAAGTATAGCGAACAGAGAATGGTGAGGCTTTTGCTCTTTTTACCTTTGAGTTTTGTAAAGATCTGGTGTAAGTGATGGAAATATTGTTCGATGTTTTCTATGTAACACGGTTAAAAGAAAATGATTGTTAATCATTGTTAAAAGAAAATCGATATTTGTATCTGTCTGAGATGTGCGTATTTCATTAAAATTTATTAATAGAATAAAATAGTTGCAATAATTGTTAATAAAAACACCTGAAATTAAGATAGTGAGACGGGAATGTGCTAGTTCGCCAGACTTAGTCTGACCGCATTTTATTTATTTATTTAAACCCCACCAATCACCACCGTACCAACCCCGGTGAGGGTTTATCCGGATGTGGTGACTGGGGGGAACAGAACAGATCACGAGCGACACTCGCTGGAACAATTTTGATAATTACAAAAACCAATAACAATAATAAGATAACAAACAATAAAAAGAACTAAATAAAAATAACTAATATACAAGTGAAGAAGCTAAATAAGACTGGGATGGCTGGTAAATACAATGTAAACGGCAATTTCGAAAGTTTTTAGGCTGGATATTTAAAGTTATCTGCTTGAGATTGTCTGACCGCATAATCGAGTATCACTGCAACTTGCTTCGTTTTACGCGAGATGGCTATAACGCGATTTTTTCATGAGTAGCGAATTTTAGAGCTGATGCAAACTCCTCACCCGCAAAATAAAACTTTCGAAAGGTTATTACCGGACTTAGGTATCGCCTTCGGTATTCGGTACTAAATATTGGTTGCGTGAATGGACTTTTCCTTTAGCATTACTTAAAGTGGAAGTTCCCCACCGTTCTAATCTAAACATCACGTTGTTAGTGTAATAAAATAACCACCTCGAACGACTAATTTATTTATTTTTCAATTCTAATTAAACTGATAAAACAAAATTTCACCTAAGCAGGCTTTTTATGTAAATTTTGTGAAATGGGAAGGAATAGAAAATGTTTCCGATAATTAAAGAAAATGAAAAGATTTTTCATATGCTTGAACAACTGAAAAGTACGTCGAATGTAATTTACTGTATTGTACCTATTTGAAATCATAAAACTGCTTTATGATACTTTGAAAGTTTGTACGTTTATTTCCTCTTAAAGTTTTTTTTTTAAGAACTTTTCCAGATACGCATTATACGGGACTTTTAAAGCACCAACTTACTTGAGAGGAAATGTTTCAATTTGTTCCACTCTTTGGTCGCATTGCACAATCAGCAAATATGCATATACTTATACCAAAATTATTCAAACAGTAAGTTTGCCGTGTTTTTCTTTTTCATTTTTTGCTATCCCTTTCCTTTTTTACTTAAGATAGTTTTCGGTTCACACAACATTTCTCTTGAAATGTTGAATATATAATATTTATGATTTATGGCAAAATACATTTGTCTGAAATACTTTTTTTGCTGCAAAACAAGGCATTTTCAAACGTCTTTGACACATTGCATTGAACTGGAAATCAAATATGGCACTATATTTCTATCACTGTTGTTTAAAATTTTGTTCACACGTTACTAGATTATTTGTAACGTTTCCACTCGTGAAATCGTTTTAGTTTCAAAGCGTGCTCTTTACTTGTGCTTCTGTAAATTTGACATTTATTCAGTAAATGTATTTATGAATGACATGGGGAAATGGTTTGAATGTGTTGCTAAATTTTATATGTGCAGAAGAGAAACATTGTTGTTTTGCGAGAAAAAAAAAGAACAGCAATTGAAAATCTTAGGCACAGAGAAAGCACTCAGGCGCCAAAAAAATTATTTCTCATAGTTTAGAGGAAAATTCAGCGCAACTTTGCTTCCACAATATTCTTGTTCAGAAAAAAAAACCTATTGGCCAAGGTATTTATTAGTCGTTCGGCTGACCTAGAGCTCGTGATTTGACGAAATCTGTTTGTATGTATGTGTATCCGGGTGTTAAAAAAAATGTTAATTTAATGACATCAAGTGAGATCACTAAGACTGATTGAGTAAAATGTCGGTTTAATACTTTAAAGCTAATTAATAGACATTAAATGTATAAAACTGACTTTCAAAAAATGTTTTTGATGTTAAGGGGAGAATTAAATTCTTTTGAATTAAAATTGTTTCATATTTTTAAAATGCATAGTTCGAAACAAAATAGTTATTAATGTTCATGATTCTGAAGCGTTATTATTAGTGTTATTATTGTTATTATAAAAATAATAATTATTATTATTGCTGTTTTTGTTATAAATACTTTTATCACTATTATTATTGTTGCAACTATTAGTTTTGTTGTTACTGTTATTGTGGTCGTTACTATTGTTACTATTGTTAATATTAATCTTATTGTTATTATTTATATTATTGATTCTAATCCTATTATTATTTTGATTAATACTAATCCTATTATTTATATTATTGATACTATTATTAATATTAATATTGTTATTTTTTTATTATTGTTTCTGTTATTATTGCTATTATTATGGCTATAGGTATTGTTGTTCCAATCTTTCTTTTCTCTCTTTTTAGTTTGATTTACTGGAGTTGCACAATATTGTTTCATTTTACAAAATATGTTATTGTGAGCATAGAAATGTATTTCATGAACTACCAGAGACAACAAAGAAAACTATCCCGTATGAAATTTTAAATAATTAAAATACAATTTTTGATTGCAAATTATAGAATGTCTGTTGATTTGCTTAAATACAGAAATGCCTTTTAGTATTGAACGAAAATTCAATACGCTTATGCGTGTGTGGCACAATTTTCGAGAAAAAAGTGTTGCACATCGTATGTAAAAAGCAGCAGAAAATCGTTCGAGGGAAAAGTTGTCACGAAAGCACATAACATGGTCATTTTTATTCGATAAGCCTTGAAACAAAGGGAAGTTAGACGAATTGCTTGCAAGTGCTGCGGCACTTTTTGATATAAAGTAAGTGTTCGTGTTATTCATTGCTTGTATGGTTGGAAAAAAATTAACGAATTTGTGAAACAGCACCCCCGCACAAATGCAATTTAATTAAAATTATGGCATTAGATTTATTTCAGCCTTTGCTTAAAATTTCAAACGTCGATTGTGTATTTGGAAGACTCCATCATTAGACCTTTATAATTTAGTAAGGAAAGTAATTTATTACGATAATTTATTATTCTAATATAATAATTATAATAAAAAAAATATTATTATTGTAATATAATAATTATAGTGATAAAATAATTATTTTTATAATATAATATTTACAAAAATAAAATAATTATTGTTATAATAATGTAATAATAAAATAATTATTATTACTATAATGTAATAATTATAGTAATAAAATAATTATAATTATTATAATATAATAATTATAATAATAAAATTATTATTATTATTACAAAGTAATAATTATAATGATGTAATAATTCTTCTAATAATTGAAAAAATATTATAATAAATATTTATTTTGATTATTGAATTATAATTATTTAATAATTACAATAGTTTAAAATTTAATAATTTAATATTCATTAATTTATTAGCGCATATCTTAGTAAAGTACATAAACATTTCTTAAAAGTGAGACTATTTTTTCCCATTTCGGATTCTCTTCTAGATTCATACTCAACAAAAACAAGAGAATGGAGAAATATATGAAAAAAGGGACAAAGATTTAAAAAACGAAACAAGTTAGCAAATTTCTACTAGTTAATACCCCAGTACAGATCCATTTGGGAGAAAACACTGATTAATGAAAATATGTATGACTAAAAAAAATAGCATTCGGCCAAAAACACATTTAATCTTTAAGAGAAAATCAGACCGTTAAACTCTGCTCTTAGTCACTTAGCAAGCGCTGTCCTACCATTGGAACAAAATAAGTTAACTTAAATTTAGAATATATATATATATATATATATATATATATATATATATATATATATATATATATATATATATATATATTTCGGTTGGATATCTTAGAGTCGTCTTCTATTGTTAAAAAGTATGAAAGAGAATTGGCCTGCGTCCATGCATAAATACTGCTTTAAGTTAGGCAAATGATGAATTACTTTCTCAAAGCGTTGAACAACATTTCGCTTTTGTAGACTTCGTAATTTAGAAATATTTTTATGAATGAAAGAATTTTTTCTTTCATTTTGTGCCAGAAGAATCTTTTGAATATTTTTTATTCCAGTTTCCTCACATTCAATGAGTATTTTCTCGAAATTTAGGACAACAGTTAGGCAGTTTCAACTTTTTTTACATTTTTTTGCTTTTATTTATTTAATTATTAAATGTTTGTTTAAATATTTTTTATAAATTAATTTTTTTACGCTTTAGTACCTGCAAAAAACATGTTTTATAAATAATAATAATCAAAATAATAATAATTAAAGCATTTAACTTTTACCGACTATGTGTCAATTTTTGAAATTACATAATGTCTTGATTGTAATACAAAAATACGTGTTTGTAACGTAAAGAAACCACTTATTTACTTATTAAAATTATTCTTCTGCTGCTGTCCCTGTAAATCATTTTACATCAAGGTCATATTTTTTACTGACATTTGCTATGTTGATTAATGATTAACTGGTGGGCCATTCCAACGTTACGTGTGTGACTTTTTAACACCATTTCTTTGTATAAAAACCAATATGATATTTTACAAATGTTTCTTAATAGTTTCTTCTGAAGTAACATAACATATGTAAGAGTTTTTAGAAGGCAGTTATTTTTTCATAGGTTAATCCTAAAAATTTTTATAAAATTTTAAATGCAGCGTTACGTGTGTGACTCGTAAGATCTGAAAATAAGCTGTATATCATATTATTTTGTAATGTCCTGTGAAGTTCTAAAAGGTAAATTAACAGTATTTTTTGTGCATGTGTCTAAGTATATCAAGTAAGTATTCCATATTTTTTTTCTACATCTCGTACAATAGCAATAAAAATATTTTATTAGCGTTACGTGTGTGACGTTAGAGCGCTACATGTGTGACCGCTTGCAGCAGTTAATGGGCATTTCAAAATAAAAATCCACAGTTTGCGTCACATCTTCGCGAAATTGCGCACATGGGTTATTTGATGTTCAGGAACTCACATAGAGATTTTTGTTCCCCTGGAGGGGGGGGTTCCTTATTCAAGTTTAGTAAACATCGGATCTTTTCCAAATTTGGCGCAGAGGTCCTTTGGTGCTCAAGAATTCATATAGGGGTATTTTTGCTCGTTAATTTTATGGGTGTCGACCCTCCTAGGGTATTTTTGCCAGAAAATCCGTGAAACCGTATAGTTAGGCCTATTATTAGCAACGATAACATTTTTTGCATTAAAAAAAAAGCCTAAGACTTCTGAACTTAATTTTTGAGGCATGAAATTGCTCTTTTCTACACATTGACGGGAAATTTTACACAATTTTTTTCTTTCATTTAAGCCTTGAAAACGCGTCACTTGACACAGGACGAGGATAGACCGCGCAACGCCGGGCAACGCATCTAGTAAATACTTAAACAGTAAGGATATATTCACAAAATAAAGAATGAAGATGAAATCAATTTTCATATGTTTACGTGTTAAATAATAATGTCAAGCTTATAAATTATTATGAACTTCTCACACTTATGTGGTTTAAAACTATCTGGAATGTTTTAAATCATCTGTAGGATTTATTCACTTCTCTTCTTAAAAACCAAAAATTATCAAAAAATATTCGTGCAATTTAAGGTAAATAGAACTTTGTAATTTTGATCTTAAAGTATGCAGATTGCGAATACTTAGTTTATGTTGCTCTTTGGGTATGAAATAAACAATTATTTCTTATTTTTTTATTTATTAATTTTATTGTTATTATTATTTATTTTTGCAACACTCGTTGAGTCTCGGTTTCAGTGCCAGCGCACAATATTTTTAGTTGAATTATGTAAAGTAATTTTTTTCCGTAAAAATGGTACGCAAAAATGGTTTGGATACAAAACTCTTATCCAAAATAATTTTCACGTACTCTTTTGTTGGATCCCTGGTCACGTGGACATTGCCGGCAATAAAGCAGCCGATCTGGCTGCCAGAGCTGTAAGTAACCAAACCGATGACAGTGTCCCTTTTGAGGACATTAAAAAAGCCATTTGTGAATGTCTTAACACACATTGGCAGCAGAACTGGAATCTTGAAACACAAAACAAATTGCATTCGATCCAGCCCTCGACTACAGGTCTCAAATCAATGCAGCTTACCAGGAGAGAACAAGTTTTATTAGCTCGACTACGCATCGGTCATACCAGATTCACCCATAAGTACCTCTTATGTTGTTAACCAGTTCCAACATGCATTACATGTAATGTAAATCAGACAATGTTGCACATTTTAAGTATCTGCCCAAATTTTAATCAAGTTCGTTTTAAATATTTTAATTATTTTAATCCGTCTTTGAAGGAGTTGCTGGGGGACCCACCCCATCGCAATTTGTTCTCCTTCCCCCAGGAGAAAGGTTTCTCCTTTTTAATTTAGTGTTTGGGTCGTCAAAATGTGATTTTGTCCTTTTCCTTTTAAGCAAGATTATTGTCAACCTATGGTTTTATCCATTTAAATGCTTTTAAAATTTACATGTTCTTCACTACTTATTTTAAAGTACTGAAGTTTTATACCTTTTTCCTCAAAACAAATTTACTTTTACAATGTCATTACTTCATATAAATAATATTAAATAAAGAAAACGTTTGGCGCAATATAGCCCTCAAGGGCTCTTGTGCCATAAAAATTAAATAAACCAACCAACCAACCAAAAATGGTTTTATAG
Source organism: Uloborus diversus (assembly GCF_026930045.1). Classification (NCBI taxonomy): domain Eukaryota; kingdom Metazoa; phylum Arthropoda; class Arachnida; order Araneae; family Uloboridae; genus Uloborus; species Uloborus diversus. The sequence continues at coordinate 39,158,387 of NC_072737.1, forward strand.
TGAGAACAATTCAGGAGCGTTACGTGTGTGACATCATTCAAGAAGCCTCGTTAAAAATTTTCTGTCAAATGTTTGAAGATAAAAGTCAGGTTACGGGTATTATGTATCAAGTCAATTTATGATGTGAGAGATTTTTTTTCCAGTCCTCCAATTTGACCTTGGAGGAAAATTTTCGTTCCTTTTGCGTTACGTGTGTGGCCAATAAAAAGTGACCTGCATATTTTGGGGGGTTGATAACTTATCAAAAGTCTTTATTTAAAAAATTGAGTTATAATTATAATAAATCATTTGTGATCCTGTTATTCGATAATTTTTTTTTTCGAAACAAAATGATGATTAAGTAAAAAAATGACTATTGCATTTTTTTTCACTAAAAATGACTTTTTTTACTTCGTCTAAATGTTATCAAATAAGGCTGAAATCTGATATAAAAATGTTTCAAACTCAAAATTGATGATGAAATTGAAAAGTGTAGCTATTTATTTTTGTCAAAAAATAAGGTTAGTTTCTACATTATGTGAAAAATTATTTTTGGTATGTGAGAGTCACTTTTCGTGGAATTGCCCTGGTAAGGCTTTTATTAATAGCGTTTTACATTTTTTGCATCTGGTTGTAGTAGAATTTTCCTGAGTTTGCATACATGTTTTTAATTTATATGTGTATTAAGTACAATTAGTTTAGTGCCTATAGAAAAAAAATAGGGAAAATTAAAATATAAAAAGTGTTTTCATTTATTTATTGATTCATTTACTTATATATTTACTTAATGATTGGTTTACTCTTACACATTCGTTTATATACTTGTTCTGTTATTTATTCTTCATCTACTCATTTATTCAAACACTTTTGTAATTATTCATTGGTTCTTTTATTCAGTCATTGATCACTCCATGTTTTTGATCATTCGTTTATTTATTCGCTCAACGAAAGAATTCGTTAATTTTTCCCGTTGGGCAAAATTCAAACTAACTTGAATTCCATATTAAATCGCATCATTCAAATTAATTAGAATGATTAAATAACTGGAGTTATAAAACTTTTTACTTGTTTATGAATTCACTTTTTGATTCATTTAAGTTTTTATTTATATACAAAATCATTAGTTTACTAATTTACATTCGCTTACATACTTATTTTGTTATTTATTCATCATATACAACTTTATTCACGTACTACTTTGATCATTTATATAACACTAGCTGTACCCGACGCGCGTTGCTACGCCAACAAAAAAATACATCATTATACTGATTTTCATGACAATCGGTTGAACGGGGCAGAAGTTGCTACTCTGCAGTGCCACCTGGTGGCGAGTGGCTTCAATGAGCATATTATGCACCTTCTCCGTGGAAAAATACATATACATAGCAATTTTCATAATAATCGGTCCAGGTATCAAGTGAAGCCGTGACTATATTCAAATTTTGTACTCACGCAGTTTGCAAGATCAATCAATCGCTAAAAATATCAAATAGAAAAAGTTTTAAATCCCCCCGTTGCATGAAAAGCCATAAAACAATAAAAAAAGAATTTATTTGTTCAAACTCAAGAAAAATGGCAACAGCTAACTTCTTATCAATGAGATCTTTCAGGCGAATTAATTTCTGCAGCCGATTATTTTACTCGTATTTATCCAATGGATTGTGACTTAAATTAGAATAAAAAAGGAACTATCGATCGGATTTTTTTCGAACTGGTCTATAAACATTCCCAGTACCAAAAATAACAAACGGCGAAAGTTTCAGGCAAATCTGCCGGGTAGTTTTTGAGTTCATGGATGACATACAAACATTCATTTATATATATATAAATTTTTATTATTATTATTATTTATTTTTTTTTAATTTCATCACAAGCAACGAAAATATTAAGGTAATATTTGGTTCCGGGCGAAAATTCTCCTCTATAAATTAACTCGAAAAACTATGTAAAAGGCATACCAGTTTGACAGTATATAAAATGAGTAGCTGGGGAATGTATAATTCAGTAAAAAGTATAAAGAATAGTTCATTTTATACATTTTCCCCGTGATTTTTTTTTAATGTTAGAGCAAGAAAAATATTTTTTTTTCTCTTATTTCTAGGTGTAAAGAGTTCCACTAGTTAAAAAACAGACTCCCCCCTCCCTCATTTTACGTAAGTTTAACTTTAATATAAAACATGACTTGGTGCAAATTTTAATCGGAACCAATGGTATTAATCCAACATTTGCTCCTCCCAACGTTAGCGATCTTGAACTAGAGTCTTTTAACGCAGGAGGTTTTGATAAAAAGAATTTGCAAATTGAATTTCGTAGTAATAGTTGTTTTTCTCAATCTTGCAAAATATAACCATCTTATTGTATCTTTACTTTCAGGGCTCTTATAAAAATCCAAATATGATTGTGCCTAAGATGGATTATGGAAAAAATACCCAAGCACCGGCCGATTACTATTTCACAGGTAAGATTTCCAAATTATTTCAGCAGCACGATCTTGGCTTTTCTTCTTTATTTCCTTTCTGTAAGCAACACCTACACTGCTTGACAATTGCTAAGGAACAAGTGATTTATGTAAATTTGTACCTCAACCACCTGGCCAATGGAAATAAATTCAAGTTCAGATGGCGTGGTAGACAAAGACCCGTTATCTGTATAAATGACAGTGCATACACGCTCAAGATTGGTACGAAAATTCACGCTGTTTGGTTTTTAACAAAAATAGTGCTGGATGTTAAAAAAGGTTTTTCTCTGAAATTCTGTTTGGTTCTTGAAATACTTAAGAGTCAAATGTCAGCAAGACATCATTTGAGTATCTACGATCGTGGACGAGCGGTTGGACGACTGGAAGCAGGTCAAAGTGTCACCACTGTGACTGCTGTAATGGGTGTATAAAAAAGTGTCATTTCCCGATTAAAGACGGCCGCTGAAGGTGGAAATGTTTTGCAAAAGCATGCCAGGGGTCGTGGTAGGAGCACCACACCTTCAGAGCATCGCTATGTAGCCCTCGTCATAGCAAAAAGGAACAGAAATTTCACTCTTGGACAGATAGCTGCAAATCTAACAACCGCTACTGGTACGCATGTTTCTACAAGAACCATCCCATGGCGAGTAAATAATGTCGGTTTGTATGCACGGAAGCCCGTACGTTGCATCCAAATTCAACCACGCCATCGTCGAGAGAGGCTACGCTGGTGTAAGGAACATGTTGGTGAGATCATCAAAATTGTTCTAGAGTGATGTTCTCTGACGAATCTCGTTTCAGTGTGACAAGTGATTATGGTCACCAACTACTGTGGAAAGAGCGTGGAACACGTTATGCACAAAAATTTGTTTGCGAACGTGATCAGTACGGCCCAGGCGTCATGCTGTGGGCAGGCATCATGCATAATTGCAGAACATCAGTAACAAACAGAAGTAAATTGTGTATCAGTGTCCCTGGTAATCATACATCATATTAAGGTACTCATGTCTCCATCATTCTCACCTAGATTATTTTTTTGTGGTTGTATGAAAATCATCTCAGTAGGATTATTTTTTATTTTAAAGTTTTTACTCCATTGATGTAGTAATATCTGTATTATTTTGTGCTTATAATAAAGGCACATCCTCCCTACTAACTATATATTTCGTTCTGTTTCTTTAATCGTTATCTATTCTTAACTATTCCAAAAAACGTAATTGTTTTTTAGCAATTGTCAAGCAGTGTAGAATGTAAAATTTTCAGTTATTTGTATAAGGCTGCTGAAAAATGTACATGCTAACAAATACCTAACTATGCGAATTGTTAAATAAAACATCAGGTAGTATTTAATCAACAAAATAACTTAGCAAAGTCGGTGTTAGGCGATTAGTACCAAAATAAGCTCAACACCGTTTTTTTTTTTTTTTTTTTTTTTACTTCCTTTTGTAAACAAAAAAAGGAAGTATTGTATTCGCGAAAAAAATTTCATTCAAAAATCGGCCTTAGTTTCCGTTTTTCCCCCGAATGATTTTTTTTTTCAATCCGACCACACGTGGATATATGCCTAAGAACGTATAGACACCCGAAGTATCCATTTTAACGATCCCCGAGTTTAACAAAGAGTTTTCTCGTGACGTCCGTATGTAATACGTATGTGTGTATGCACGTATAATGCGTTCGCGTAACTCAAAAACGGTATGTCCTAGAAAGCTGAAATTTGGTACGTAGACTCATAGTGAAATCTAGTTGTGCATACCCCCTTTTGGTTATTTTCGGATATTCCAAAGGGGGGGGGGTCTTTTACACCTTTCTGGGGTAAAATCTTTGTTAATTTCAATGCAAACTCAAGTGGTGTTATAATTTGGCAAACACTTGGCACTTCAGCCCATCCACTTTGCCCCGCATGCACTTGACTAACTGTACAAAGCATTTGAGATATAATTAAGCTTAGTATTAAACAAATAAATACTGCGCTGGATATCAGTAGGCATTAATTACTATTTAATATGTTAACAACAAGAACTTTAGCATTTAATAATAAAAAAAATAATTTTTGACTTACAAGAAAATATTGCAGTATGAGTATCAATTTTTGAAAATTGCTTATATTATCACATTCTTTGATTTCCAGGGGTAATTTTTTCTTGACTAGAATAGACTACATGTGTTGCAGCATAGTTAAAATATTACTAGATAGGTAGAGCTAAAAGCAAAGTAACTACGAGTATTTCACAATTTCACTTTGCCCCACATTCCCCTAGTTATCATTCTAATTTTATAGAAACAAATAATCAAGTAGTCAAGCCGAAGTTGTTTTCCAGCTTCGTTTATGGAATAAGCAGGGATTTTTTGTTGATCCGTGAAAATATTTTTGAAATAACTGAGAAAAAAAGGATATGCATAAAATAATTGGCAAATACTGAGATCTTTATATTTTTTTCTTCTGAAATAATCGATTCCTGTGGGAAATGTTTTATACATACTATTGATTTTTAGTTGAAAATGAAGTATTCAAATTTAAATATTTTGGAACACCATTCATTACTACTAATAGTAAAAAACGATTATTTTCAACAAATAAAAATGCAGACACGTGTTTTAGGGTTTTAAAGAAGCCTTTTTTTCAGTTCAAAAAGGCTAAAAGTGAAAACTTATAGCTTTTGCACTGAAAAACTCACTATTCTTTATAAAAGAAAATCAAGTAATATTAAACAAAAAATAATAAATAATCATAATAGTTCCTTTGAAACAGTGAGGGATGTTTAGTGATGAGGGATTCCGGGAAGAAAATTTTTATCTACTCATAAATAGAAATGCAGTCGACTCCCGCTACAACGCGATTCGACTTACGCGAAATGGCTATAACGCGAATTTTTCAAGAGCAACGAATTTTAGAGCCAACGCAAATTTTTCGTCCACAACACGAAAATTTTTGGAAGGAAGTATCGGCTTCATTATTGGCTACTAAATACATATTTCGTGAATGTTATTATATCCATTTAAGCATCACTGACACCGAAAATTCACACCTCAAACTAGTCTACGCATCGCGTTGTTAGTGCATCAAATAACCACTCAGCATCTTTCATTTATTTATGTTTTTCATTCTAAATATTAAAGTTACTTGAAATATAATGGCATGTTAGTGGTACCTTCATCTAAAGTTTGTGAAGATGGGAAGAAAGAGAAAGTTTCTGATTAAAAGAAAAACCAAGATTCTCTATATGCTTGAACATTGAACAAATTTATTTTAATGTTTTATTCATGTTGAATAAAACAGTTTATATTTTTTAAATACAGTAAAAATTCAGTTTTTTTATGTAAGAAAATTTCGTGTATAGTTGAGGAATGCTTTAAAGCAGTTTGAAGGGTGTTTATAAGTGTCTATAAGAATTTGGTATGCTTCTAAAAGAAATTTATACGTATATTTCTCCACAACGCGAAATTTCGACTTACGCGAGGAGTCTTGGAACGCATCCCTCGCGTAAGTCGAGACTCGACTGTAACTACAACTTGAGATTCATACTGATCATTTAATTTGTTTGACATATTGAGAAGCACCTAGAATTTACATAATTTCTCTCATAAAGATGATTTAAAAGGAAAGTGCAGAACTTTTCAAAAAGTAGAATTTCAGAATGACACACATGAAAAACGTTGTAAAAGAGTACATTATGTTCTATTTTGTACTTCATTGATTTTTTTAATGTTTAACTTCAAAAAGGCGTAGCTCGAATGATGAAAAGATGTTTAGAGCAGGAAAATATGTAGTTAAATGTAGTGAGGTTAAACAACATCTCAAAGATTTTACTTTCAATTTAGACACAAGATGCGTTCTCCAAAACGAGTTTTTGTTGTTGTTTTCAAAATTCCTGTTTTTTTTCGATTTGTTTTCGCAAGAAACTTTACATTGTTTAATATTTTCACGCATTTTACTATTTAAAGTAATTTACTTCTACGAAAGGCATTTTATATGCATTGCTTTGGAATAAAATTTGAAAAATTGAATTATACGTAGCTCTTTACCTCTATGGTTCATAATTATCTGATATTATTTACGATTTTAAATTAACAAAATCCCATTTTTAGATTCTCATTGCAAAATGTTGCATTTAGTTTCGTAGCCCTAATTGTAATTGATTTTGTAAGAAAGAGTTTAAATGCGCTTTTTTCCTTCACTGTTGAAAAACCCTTACTGCCTGTCATTTCGAGGAACTTACATGATAGTGGCGTCAGTCAAAAAATTATTAGCATCAGTTAAAAGCAAATTTGGGTTTCTCTTTAATATCTTCTTATTGATTCATCCGGGTGCAAATGAACACCAATATGATACACTGTATTGGGACCTTAAAGAATATAATAATATCTAATATCCTGATCAAATCACATTTGCTGATTAAATCAGAATGATAATGATGTAAGTCAGTTTACTCATCGTTAATTGGATCAACAACCAGAATGTATGTTAATTCAAACTTACAAGAATTGTATGTTAATTCAAACTTACAAGAATTGTATGTTAATTCAAACTTACCATGAGGAGTTAACTCTCCGTAACTCGAATCACATTAACTCGAGTAGTATTTTCTTGAAGTTTTCATTTAGATCCAAAGCTCTTAAGACTCCGAGAACATCCTATCACTTGAACTATCAACGATTTGAACGTTTTAGACGGTCTCTTGGGACTTTAGGTTATCTAAACTTTACTGTATTTGGTTTTGTTTATTTATTTATTTTCTTTAATTAAACTCGTCGTAAGAATAGCTAATCAATGGTGTAAGGCATTTGACGTTACTTCAAAGCTACCTTTAAATATCTTTAAATGAAAGTTGATGCTTAAAAAAAAAAAAAAAAACTTCCTACATTAAAATGCAGTTTTTGCAGTTTTTTATACAAAACCTTGATATTCTCGATACTAAGGCAGCATGAGACATAAGTAAATACCTTTTTCGTGAAAGTAAATGCAATATAAGCAATCTAAAAAGCACAAATTTGTAGACATCTGTTTCGTGGTTTCAATAAGCAGTAGCTTTTTCCATGCAGAAAGATACGAGCTTAAACCATGGGCACCCCGATGTGAGGTCACGGGAGGTCACTGTGACTTTCCAAAATGTCCTCTTTCGGCACACTTCGCAAAACTATCATGATTCGGCAAGCTGTTCGGCAAACGTTTCATCATTTCACGAAATTTGGAGATCCATTTGGCAAAATAATCATTATTTGGCAAAATTGAGAATTTCTGCCCTCCCAAAAATTTAAGTTCAGGACGCCCCTGGCGTAAATATGTAAATTTACTCAACAAATGAAAAATATTTCATAGAATGGCTTCACTCGAAAAACGTGTCAGTATTTTTTCGAAAATTCTTACTTACGTTGTTTTCCTTATTTTTAAGTTAAGAAAACTTACACCACTTTCTTTCGAACCTAGCCATTTGTCTCACGAGCTTATTTTCCTTAAACTTTAAAATTTATTTCCTGAGTGTTGAATTATCTTCCCTCACCTAAACTTTTATGAATTTCAAATAAAGTGTATTTTGAATAAAACAACCATTAGAAACTATTCTATAAGCTGCGTTTAGAGAATCACTAATGTAACGTATCATTCATGTTGCACTGCTACGCCATATTACCAAAAAACTTTTTTGCAGCTTATAAGAAACCTTTTTCGCTTTATGTTTGGCAAAATAAATGGAAGTTGGTACAGTTTTTAATGAGAGTTATATTGTAAATTGTTCAACATCTGTCATGCGGAAGTCAGTTAATAATGGTTCTGCAAGAAAAATGGAAAGCTATATTACTCATTGTGGAATGTATTGAAAAATACTGTAAATGACTACAAGTTTGCTCTGTGAAATTCGTTTAGATGTTTTTTTAGTTACCTTATTCTTTCAAAACAATTTTCATATCGATATAAGTTGAAATGTATCTAGCAACAAGAAAAACTATTGTCATGACTGATCACTGCAAAACAGAAAAAAATGTTTTTGTTTGTTTTCTAAAGAGCGTTTAGTGTTTTTACCATCATTTTTATCTTTTCATAGGTTTTATTTAGACTTAATAATGGTCAGAATTAATGTTTTTGTTGGGGGGGGGGGGGGGGGTTAATGACACCTTCTATATCTTTGATTAATCTAGAATTTTTCTACGGATAAAAAATATTTTTAAATTTATTTAATTTTTAGAGCCTTTCTTTTCACATTTTTTTTCATGTACTGATACTGTGCTATGTTTTGCTCTATTATATACAGGGTTGGCCAAATTGGACCCAATTGGGTTGGACCCAATGGGTGTTTTTGAAAAAACCCATTTAAAAAAAACATTATTTAGCCCACTTTTAGGGTTTTTTTTTTTTTTTTAATTTTCTGAGAAGTTTTTTGAAAAATTAATTAATTTAAATAATTTTACAGTTTAAACTTCTTTTTTATTTATTCTCACCACAGACAATGGACATAAAAAAGGAATTTTGAACTTTAATAGTATTTCTTAATTCTTAACGGCATTAAAAAACACTTCAAAAATTTTAAATAAATATATTTACTTTTTTCTTTAACTGGTCAATAAATAACTCAAATTATCTTGACTAAGTCCTGTCACGTATAATTTTTTCAATATTTGTGGATTGTACAGAGGAAACTACTCTAGCTAAAAGGCTTTCATGTGAATTATTTTCTGCAAACCAACACGTCACAAATCTCGAATAAACAAGGTATATTTTTTAGAAATTAACAGGTTTTACAAACGGTAGAACAGAAAACAGAATAGGATGTACAGTATTTTCATTATCTTACGAAAAAGTTTAATATTTCGTACTCTGTACACAGAAATAGAAAAACAGGCACTATAAAATTCAAAGAAATGTCTTGATTAAGCTGGAATTCAGTAAAAAGGGATTTAAACTACTTGAGGTTCTACAGTAGTTTTGCATGTCAAAATGAAATACAATAAAGTAAAGTGCAAAAAAAATGTAGTAATTAAAAACAAATGAACGAACAATAGATTTTATCACTCGAGAAGTAACTTTGCCCTAACTGCTGGTAATCATAGAAACTGAAAAATCTGAAACTTCACCATTCTTGGGTTTGGTCGTCCTTTTTACTTTTCTTCAGAAAACACTGAATTTTCCAGCTTTTTCCAGCTCAAGACAATTTTTGTGCTTTGTCCATATACTTCCGCTACAATACGCTACAAGCACCCCCACATTTCCCCTAAAAAAAGACAAAAAAAACCCACATTTCTTTTAAAAACCCAGCTTTACTTGGTTTGTTTTTGAGTTTTATTTAAAAAACCCAAAACCCTGGGTCCATGGGCTTTTTTTAAAAAACCCAAGTTTTTGCCAACCCTGATTATATACTTGGAACAGTTACCTAAAAGTAATCACATTAAATAGCTAGTATATTCTTATGGATCGTTTCTAATCCTGATGTGTACTTGTTCCAGTGTGGAGCAACCTTTTTGCAAAATGTATGAAAATGTGTTTGATCTAATTAAAGATTTAACTGAAAGGTTATTTATTAAATGTTTGGCAGACTTTTAATAAAAGGATGCCACATAACATCTATTTTTGGTGTCACTGCTGATTCGTCGACATGAAATTTCCTTCTCCCGTATTTTTATCCGACTGCGCGTGCGCGACGCAAAGGAGGGTAGAGTCAGGTGGGGTGGAATGGGTATGTGAAGTGTAATGGGTAGTTTTTTAATTTTTGAGTTACAGGAAAAAAAAACATTTTTCTGTATAAAAATACTCTTGTTATTTACATTAGTTTGACTAGATATTGGTTCAAGAAAAAACTGAATGCAAACAGTCAGTTTAGTGGCAGCCTTCTTGAAAGTTACATTGTAAAAATCAAAACTGGCTAATGTCATTGAAACTTTGTTTTCAGGATTTATTTGAATTTAGATAGCATTCTATTACTGTTATTTTCATTTAAGAAAGTCTCCTCTGTCAACTGAAACAATCAGAAAAGAAAAAAAATTAAGTGGGTTGGAGTGGGTATAATATTAAGCTTAATAACACAGGTTTTGAAATTAACATTTTTTTTTCTAACCAAAAGTTTTTCTCTGAAGTAAGTTTTTAATTTTATCGAAACTTTTATATTCTAAAATCCTTATGTTATGGAGTTATGGAGTTTTAACCTGCAAAGACCTCTATTTTCGCAACCGTTAGTCCTATATGCATACTTCCAATTGCAAAAATGTTCAAAATCAGATGCAGACTTGAGGTATTGAAAGTTAGTAAAAATAAATATGAGTCAAAAAATACAAAATGTAACTTTTTATACGGGCCCCAGGTCCCCTAACTTACATTTAGGGAAATAATCTCTATTGAAAAATAATCCGAATGCAAAAAGTTTGAAATTAGTACGATCAATATTCACCGAGTATGAAACGCAGCGTTTTGTAACTTACACCAATTTACATTCACCGTCAATAACACCTTTTGGGGGGAAATATAGCGGTTAACAAGTGTTTAAAACTATATGTGTGTATAGAGTGCGGTTTTTCAAATTACTCAACGTTTTGTAGTGTGTTTTTGCTTATCATGGCATACCATTTGCATTTATTTTTGAATAGCAATATAAAAAATAAATTCTTCATTTTTTTACTTTGAGAAACTGTCATTCTTCTCAAAGGGCGATAAGTTCCAATCTCATCTTCTGTATGGTCCCTTAAAACTTTGAATTGGAATAGCTCCTTGAGTTTTGGTCGCACAAATGTCAAGCTTTTTGTGTCAGTTATTGTTTTCTATTCTAGGTTATTTCTCTAAATATATGTTAGGGAATTTAGGGTTCGTATAAAAAGTTAAATTTTGTATTTTTTGACTCTGTTTTGTTTTTGCATCAAACTTTCAATATCTTATTTTTGCATCTGATTTTGAACATTTTTGCAATTGGAAGTATGCAACTAGGTCGAAATAGAAGTCTTAGTTGTTAAAACGGAGCACACTGTATAATGATACACAATCTCTTCTTATAAGCAAAAGCATAAAATGTAAAATCTAATGATTAAAATACTCAAAATAAATTTTTGAAGCTTATTATTGCTTTATTTATTTTTTTCACTTTTTTTTTTTTTTTGGATTGTAGCTAGCAGACTCATCGGTAAAAGTTTATCTAGTAGTAAAAACAAAAGTGATATGTCTGATTAATTTTTTAAACGCGCTCAATATTCTCTAATGTTAGACATCGCTGATACAATTTAAATTTATAGAGATATCTATTTAAGATAGTATAGAGGAACAATGGACGAAACATTCAAGTTCTAAAGTTCAACATCTTCTTTTTCTTAAAGGTAACTAATAGTCAGTGCTCTTTTCTGGCATTAGCGCTTTTTTACTCTTTTCAGGTTTGATCTTTTTTAACAGAATCTTCAGAACATTTGATGGCCATAAGCATCTAGCTCCTGTACCACTAATCGGTGTAATTCCTGTGGAAGTAGATGATTAACTTTTATTGTGAGAAAATTTCATTTTGTGCCTTTATATAGATGTATAACTGGGTCAAAAAATAAGTGAAAACTATTGAAAATAATTTTACGTTTTACCTAGTTTACGCAAATTACGGAATTTGTTTTACATTCTCTGTATCCTTAACTTATTTTTTTTCTTGCAAATTTTACAATTTGATTTTGGTACTTTTTTTATATTGCTTAACTTCATAACGAGAAACCTAGAACAAACAATTGAAGCTAAAACAAATATTGAGCAACTTTTTTGAATGTTACATTTATACAAAAAAGTCCATAAAAAGATGGGTGGTTTTCATGGGCCTGATAAGTGATAGAAAAATTATGCTTGCTAAGTTTACCTAACGCGTTATCAGTTTCGTTAATTTCAGTGTGTTAATTCAATATTTGGTTACTAAATATTGTAAGAAATCCAGTTTTAAATTAAAAGAGCAAAAAACGGAATCATGAACATTTTTTTCTTCACATTTTTATGCAGCATTTACTAGAAAAAATTTAAAACCTCTTTTGTGTCATTCAATATATATATATATATATATATATATATATATATATATATATATATATATATATATATATATATATATATATATATATATATATATATATATATATATATATATATATATATATATATAGAAAAACACTAACATATACTGTATTTATAATGTGAACAAGTCAACCAAAATGAACTTCACTACTCAGTTCAATAGGCACAAAACATCTCAAGGTTTTTCCCTACCCTTGGGGAGTACCCCCTGATGAGGCCCCTGGGTATTTTGGGATTTTTTCGTACTATTAAAAGGAATTTTTCTTTCTTGTTCAATCTTTATATTGCTATCAAATATATATATATATATATATATATATATATATATATATATATATATATATACGATCATACAGACACATTTTGTCATACAGATTTATAAGTAGATATTTAAGATATTTAACGTCTTTGTATATAATACTTGTAAAAAATGTCCTTATTTGTTGAAACGCAACTAGTTTAAATAATGCGTTTATAGCGTTATATCATTTTTGATGTATACATACTGTATTTGCAGTAAGTGATCTCGTATCAATCTAAAGGCATCATATATCATATTTTTCTCTTATGGGAAAATTGTTTAATGCAAAAATTGAGCTAATATGTGTCATACTTCTAACGACATTACGTTTTTGAAGAGCTGTTTAGAAAGGATTAATATGCGTGGAAGTACAATTAATATTACGTACTGTAATAGCACCCGGATACATGATTTTCAATCATTTATCTTATAAATCGTTTTCTCTGTTGACAAAAGGCGCTTAGATAATTGGAAAATAAGACATCGTTTATCAATATCCCTTGCATATATAACTCCAAATTCATAGGACCATGCTAGGAGAAACACTTTAATATGTTTCGAGATTTTTTCTGGAATATATATATATATATATATATATATATATATATATGTGTGTGTGTGTGTGTGTTATTATTATAAACATTATTATTATTACATATATTATTATTACTTTTGTTGATAAGTACAGATGCGAGTTTATGTGCTTAGAACGGAAATGTTTAAATAATATGTAAGATCTCATGCAAAAACATTTTAGTTGCTGTAGTTAGTATCTTGGGAAGCTCCTTTTTAACAATTTCGGGCCAAATTGTTTCCTATTAAGTTAATTTACAGAATTTACAGTAGCCGTATCAACATCGTTGTTTCTGTAATAGATTCAGAGACTTGACAAAAGAATGCAATAATTACCTAATACTAGCGATCTGAGCGCTTTGTTTGTGCTTGCTTTACATTTTGCAATATCTACGATATGTCAATAACACAATTCAAGAACTTCGCCTGAAATTAGTTCGTAAACTATAGGTATAAATAATGCGCAATTTTGAAATTAAGTATGCCCTCTTAGTCACTAAAATTTCAAGTATTTTTCTATGAAGAAGTTATAGGGGAGTTCATGTGCTCTCAGTAATTTCAAGGAAAAGATGAAATGATTGTACTTCTCTATGGTTTGCTTTCGTTGGCCTTGCCGTCACCCTGCTATGACCCATGATATGTAATAGCAATGAATTTAATTTTGGTGTAAAGTCAGTCAAAATGGGGTCGTTTCCGAAATTTTAAAAGTTTTTTTTTCCTGAAAGAGCATGCTTAGCAACATAGGATTTGGCCATTTTTAAATAATTTGACAAAGTTGAGTAGTTTTTAACAACAATTTTAATTGGTGTGCAGATTCAATTTTCATTTTTAACGCTTCTGCACATGAGGCCACAAGTGATGAAATGCCATTCGCTGATACCATTAGCGTAAAGCGCAATATATAATTCGCTTCTGAATTATCATAACCTTCAAACGCGGTAGACAGTAAGCGTAAACAGTGGAGTGCGAGCCTAAGTACATCACTTGTGACCTCATGAAGACAACGCCTTGTATGAAAAATCGGACATTTAAAAAATTAATTGAAATGAAATGTTGTGAAACTAAAAGTATTTTCTGGGTCTGTGTTTTTTTTTTTTTTTTTTTTGCTCCTTCTATCAATTTCAATGACTAAGAGTAGTACTTTTGGCGGAAAGAAACAATCTCAATACGTAGATTGTTGCTAGATTTTCAATTAGACGTATAATAGACACAAATTTGACCTGCTAAAATGTCAACAATCATTGAAAATGTAAAAAATATTTGAAAAAAAATAGTTTCAAATTGGAAACAAGTCTCATGACCCATGTTTTTTTATCTAGTTTTAAAACAGAACTATTCGTAGCCATAACGTATAACTTTTAGTTCTTGCAGGGGGAAATTTATCACGGTGACTCATATAATTACAAACGGAATATATAATCACAATAAAAATGAACATTATTTTGTTTAAAGGCAGAAAAAATGAAACTAGCTGCAACAAAATATTAGAACAGAATTCTACCTTTCACGTAGTCTATTAAACTTCATATAGTGACTTTATTTTTCAACTCAAATCGAATAAGGATTAAATTTCTGAAACAGGAAACTATAACGAAAACTACATTACATGTACTATTTGAACGAATAGTTAGAAAATGAGCAGAAAGGTAAAAAGTTTCCTCTTCATAAAAACATTTCATTCAAACTGCCATTTCAGATATATCAGCGCATTGTCCAAGAGCACTTCGTTATCTTTATTTTACGTCCAGCTGAAGTTTTAAGTAAACTTCAGTTCTTTCAAACGGAGATAATATCCCGTTTTAAAGAATAAATATTTATTCTCGTAAAACTTGCTTCAAAGTTTTAAATGTGTCAGAGCGTACAGCACCAAACTGTAAAGCGTTCTGCAGTTAGAAGATAGCTACATTTGTAAGTAATTCTTCTGGGTATTTATAACTCAGAACTTTTTATAGTAATGCTGAATCGTTTCAAACCAAAACAAGTTAAGAACAAATTGTTAGTTGGGGCACAAATTACATTGTGAAATTTTTTTAAGGGTTTTCGCAAGCACCTTAGTTTTATAAGTTTCTGATAAATTTAAAGTGATTTTTTTTTCTTTAGAATTTTCTACTTGTGTACTGGCAACAGTACAAATTATGCACGCAACCAGAATACGCATCATATACGGGAATGTGGGGCAAAGTGAAATAGTTAAGATGACTGAGCTTTTTCAAAGTGAACAAATTGAATATTTGTTTTGAAAACTATGGTACATAAATAAAAGAAAATTATACTTTATAATAAAACTCGCATTGAAACCGTAATTTATTTATTTATTTATTTATTTTTTGACAATAAATTTGTGCCTTCGAAAAAATCCTCCTTTTCTTTTATAGGGCAAAGCTAAAAATGAAACATTTTTCTGGTGAAATGGGTGAATTACAAAAAATGTGTTTGAGCCAATGAATCAGTAAATAAAAGCTTAAATGAATAAATCAAAAGATGGGAAAAACGATAAACGAATAATTAAATTAAGAAATTAATTAATGTGTAACGAAAAATAATTAAATGAATAAAAGTGAATTGATAAGTACGTGAATAAATGTAACAATAAAATAATTACTAAATTTAGAAATGTTAATTAATAAATTAAAATGACATATGATTTAGTAAATGATTAAGTGAGCAAACGAAATGAACTATTTCACTTAGTCTCATCCACTTTGCTCCGCATGTACTTGAGTAGCTAAAAAATATTTAAGTACTGAAAAGGTTAATTTTATCTAAATTAACCCTGCTCATAATAGAAAGTTTCAGTTGATATTTAAAAGGTAATAAACAAGAACTTTATCATTTTATAGCAGCGAAAGCAATTTTCGACTTGCAACAAGTATTACAATAATAGTATCATTTTTTAAAAAAATGCCTGCATTATCATATTTTAATCTTCGTCGGTATTTTGTTCCTGACTGAAATAGATTACATGTACTACTAGATACATAGTTAAAATACTGCCAAATAGATGACGTTAAAAATAGAGTAGATTTTCACTTCGCCCCGCTTTTTCACTTCGCCCCACATTCCCCCCCCCATTTTTTAATAGCTAAAACAAATTAATTTATATGTATTTATTATATTGTATCACTTTCGAGACATTAATAGGGTGTAAAAATTCCACTATTGAGTCAAAAGTTACAGTAAATTTCAAACGAGGGGTGTGCAGTTCATACTGTAGTAAACTTTATAAAATATATTCATCTTCAACATTCCATGCTGTTGTGCCACTAACTGAAAAATATATAAATGTTTTGCTTTTGTCCAAAAATTGATGTAGTTCTGTTTCATTTTACTGCTTTTAATCCTGTAATGCTGTGAGTAAATTATTTCGGATCCAAATATATTTTATTTTGATTATATGAGGCAATGTAGAAGCAAAGGTATATAAGCGGTTGTTTTAAAAAATTGAATTCTAGTTAAAAGTTCAGATCATGAACAGGCTTTCATTAAAACTTTTTTCTAAATCACGCTGTATAGAAAAACGTACCTTGGATACTAGTGTCATCCCTTGCCCCATTGCAAATGACAGATTCCCCTACTATTTGTACTGGTTATCTATTATTTATTTATTTATTGATTGATTTTTAAATTTTGGCACTTGCATCCAATTGCTTTTCACTGCCTCATATGAGATCTTCCTACTGAATCATCACACACAAACACATCATTTAGTTTTCTAAAACTGTCGAACTTTTATTCTGAGAAGTATGTATTTATAGTCTTATATATTTTTGACAATAATAAGTTTGTGCATAAGATGCATCATCTATCTGTATAAAGCAGTACAAGTGATAGAAGTAGTAATAGTTTTTATTGGTAAAACATAAATGTATTTTGTAGTAAGATATGTTACTGGTATTCTTGAAGTGATTATTATCAAGAAGGAATTGAAGTTTTTTTTTTTTTTCAAATATATGGCCTACAAGCGGTAACAGCACGGCTTTGCCCGTAGTAGAAAATTAAAAGGTCATTTGGTTTGCCTGTATATTTACAAATAATGGATGATGAATTTCTCGCCAATATGCTATGTTAATTTGCATGCCAATTTTACGGTTCCACGTTATGATAATTTGTTCGGTAAAATGTTCTTAAAAATGGAATAGGAAGAGAACAAAATCAAATTTTTGAAGAATCGCTTCGAGGTGCACACCCCTATGTTACAAACTAATTCTATGCCAAATTTCATGAGAATCGGTCGAACGGGCTAGGTGCTATGCGCGACACAGAGATCCAGACAGAGAGACTTTCAGCTCTATTATTAGTGAAGATTTAATAGATCTTTTTGACCTATCAAATTATAGATCTTATATGACCTATTCAGACTCCGATATCCTTTTTTTCAAGATCATTTTTATGAACACACACGCACAAACATCTCATCTTATTTTATTACAAGATGCCGTCGTATATGTATGGCCATACATATGCCATATGTATGGTCTGCTTTTTGTGCAGTTTGCTTTTAATGCCGCTCACCTTTTCATGCCAAGAATGCTGCCTTGGCCGGCTGCTTAAATGGATTTGACTCGGTAAAAAGAATTATTTTCTATTATATAAATACTAGTTGTACCCGCACGGCTTTCTCGCCAATTTGCTATGTTCATTTGCTCACCAATGTTACGGTTCCACGTTATGATGGTTTCGTAGTTTACTCTTCCACGTTGTGATAATTTGCTCGGTAAAACTTTCTCGGTAAAAAACTTTTAATAGAAAAAGAACAAAATCAAATTTTCGAAAAAAAAAAAAAGATTTCGTGGTGCACACCCCCGTGCTTCAAACTTATTTTGTACCTCATTTCGTGAAAATCTACCAAACGGTTTAGGCGCTGTGCGCGTCACAGAGATCCAGATATCCAGACAGAGAGACTTTGAACTTTATTATTTATTAGTAAAGATATGCCCCTGTGCATCTATGAATGTATTCAAATGTCTATCTGTATTTATTAGGGATACGCCGATAAGCAAATTTGTCGATTATCGATTAATCTACTGTTGATAATTGGCCCTTTAATGATCATGTTGATTGGTTAAAATACAGTCGAACCTCGTTTTAACGAGGGGACATAGGGATCGAAACTTTTACACGTTAACTCGGAATTATTCGTAATATCGGGGTGCGAAATATTTTTTCTCTTGTCTTATCTGATAAGCAACTGCATAAAAATAGCCGTAATTAGAATGTGTACACTTTTTATTCAACATTCCGTGACTTATTACACACAAGTTCATTCGAAAATTTAAAGTACTGAGTAATAGGTGTTTGATAATTTCCTTGATAATTGACTTGAACAAATTCTCGTTTAGCTACCATGGGGAGAAGAAAATACTATGTCATTTACAGCCTGCTGCATGAGAAATGATTTTACAGTTTCCAGGCCATGTAAATCATTAGAAAAAGTAACAGTTTTAATGGGAGTTTCATCTTCGCTTTCTGCATCATAATCGCTATTCATTGGTAACCCCTCCCCCTCCCGTCAAAAATTGCTGATTCCAAAAAAAAAGTCTTTTCTGCTTCAGACAAGATGGATATATCATTTGGAAAAAAAATCAAGTATTTTCAAACTCAAATTAATACAAAAAAAAAAAATCGGCCGTGAAAATAATTCGTTAACTCAAGGTTTATTATTTGTTTAACAGAGCGTTTTGCTGTCATTTTATTCGGGGAAAAGAAAAATTCGCTACATCACGAAATTTGTTAAATAGACGTTCGTTAAATCAGGGTCCGACTGTACTACCAATTTCTCCATCATATTTTTTTCCATAAAAATAAAGTTTATTTCTGAGAGACGATTTATTTTTCATCATTTTACTAATTTACCAAAATTACATTAAAGTGTCATTCAATTCCTTCAAATACTCTCTTAATTCCATCCAAACTTAATACATCATGTTACACTAATGTTTGCAGAAAATTATTTATTTTATATAAATGAATTCTTGTTTAAGGCATCGTTCAGTAATTTCATTTGAAAAATATTTTTCGCTGAGTAATCGGCAAAATTTAGCCGATATTAAATAAAATGAAGTACCTACTCGTGTTTTTCGCAATCTTATTAAAAAGCCCTTGAATTTAATTATTCATAATAGTATCGTTTGAATATCAAAGTTGAGGTTTATTCTTCAATGTGTCATTCGGTTTTACCCACTTTCTGAAATATTTGTTTGGTTTCTAATCTGTACCATTTTGTTCTACATGTTATAGTAATGTTTTCAGAGAATTACTTTAAGTTATTGTTAATAACATTTTTCACCCTAGTTTCTTGTTGAAGGTATATTAAAAAAAATCGATTTGATTGGCTTAATTTGACTAATTATACGACTGATCCCTATTATTTATCTAATCTCTGTTTAACAATGCCTATCAATTGACAAAATTTATTATATATATATTTTTTAATACTTTAATGTTATGTATTCATCTATATATCTCTAATTATCTTCTTTTATCTATACTATTTATCTACTTAAGAAAACTTTGTAAAATATAATGTTCCTCATCCATAGTTAATGTTTTTTTAACAGTTATGTTTTACATTTCAGTTATCAGACGAAGCATTTTAAAGTTTTGTTAAGGAAATTTTGCTTGCTGCGAGAGAGAAAAAAATTAAAAACGTCCGATTTTTATTTTTGAACAAAGTTTTTATCGAAAGCGCCGTACGAAGTTGGTTTTGATTTAAAAAAAAAAAAAAACTTAAAAAATATTGAATTAATTTGATTAAATATTTTGTAAGACAAAAGCATAATAAAAAAATTCCAGCATGGCCAATTTCTTTAGTATATATTAAAAAAAAAAAAACATTTCTAACATAAGAAAAAATAAATAGTTATGCTTCACCTAAACTTGCTCTTCATAAAAGTAAAAGAAACATTTCTACTTAGCTCAAAATATCCCTACATTCAAACATACGGTGCTGAAAACAAATACTAAGTCACCCTTTTTGCTCTTATTTTTTCAATAGAAAATCTGTTTTCGGCATTACAAAAATGCTTTTTTTTAAAGATTAAAATAAAAATAACTGATGCATAAACTTTACATACGTGAATAGACAATCCAAGCGAGTTTTTTCAGCATATTTTTTTTTTCTTTTTTTAATTTTCGTTCCCCCTTTTTGTTAAATAATTAAAATAAATGAAAGATTCATTGGAAAATGAACAAAACTAGTTTTATGTACAATTCTATAAATATTTAATAATTATTCAAATACCGTATTTCTTGTTAACACTGTAATTAACTGCTGAAGTAATTTTTAAAAAAACTATTTGTTAAAACTTTTTCAGGATATTCTCATAGTTATACAACAGTATACTTAGTTCTATAGGCATTCAAACCTTTTAAAGAAAACATGACTGCGACTATAATGAAAATAAACTACTTTATGGGAATGTAATACTTTTATTGTTATAAAGATTTTAAAACCTTAATATATTGATAGTTTTCTTAGCACTGAACTTAGCTCTTTTTTTCTTCAAAGCGAAAAGCTTTCAAACACATAGTAATTCTTATTTTTTTTCGTGGTTACTTACAAATGTTTAATTTGCATGACATTAAATGTTCGAATATAAAAATTTTCATCTAGTTTATAAACTATTAACTGCTCTGAGATGTGTATATGAAGATGCTCTGAGTTATGTATACAAAGTATAAACTATCACAACTTAATAGTTACCGCTAAAGATTTGTCAAAAAAAACTTGCATTTTAGCGAATAAATATTTCTCCTCGATACTAATATAACAGTTTCAACCTACTTCATAAAATATTTTATACTTAAAAGGATAGTTTTAAAATTATCTCCGTGGTTTCAATTATCTTTTATGCGAAGTTTCGTAAACATATCGGCGCATTACCTTTAAATTACATCTCGAAGCATTTTCTTTGACATTTATTACTTGATGCATTGCTAATATTCATGAATTTATTCAAAAACATGTTTTCCCTTTACATACAGCAATTTGTATTTTCTTAGTACCTATTTATAGTATGGACTAAAGATTTTTCTTTTCATTTTTTAAAAATATTTTTAACAGCTTAGAACAATAAGATATTTTGTTCAAATATTCTTCAAAATTCATAAATTATTTTTTTGCACAAGATAAGATACATAAAAATCAGTTTAAAAAGTCAGTTACATAATACGCGAAAAAAGGTATCTACTGTTAATAAACTCTATTTTTATAGGTAACTAGCTGTACCCGACGCGCGTTGCTACGCCAACAAAAAAATACATCATTATACTGATCTTCATGACAATCGGTTGAACGGGGCAGAAGTTGCTACTCTGCAGTGCCACCTGGTAGCGAGTGGCTTCAATGAGCATATTATGCACCTTCTCCGTGGAAAAATACATATATATAGTAATTTTCATAATAATCGGTCCAGGTATCAAGTGAAGCCGTGACTATACTCAAATTTTGTACTCACGCAGTTTGCAAGATCAATCAATCGCTAAAAATATCAAATAGAAAAAGTTTTAAATCCCCCCGTTGCATGAAAAGCCATAAAACAATAAAGAAAGAATTTATTTGTTCAAACTAAAGAAAAATGGCCACAGCTAACTTCTTATCAATGAGATCTTTCACGCGAATTAATTTCTGCAGCCGATAATTTTATTCGTATTTATCCAATGGATTGTGACTTAAATTGAAATAAAAAAGGAACTATCGATCGGATTTTTTTTGAACTGGTCTATAAACATTCCCAGTACCAAAAATAACAAACGGTGAAAGTTTCAGCCAAATCTGCCGGGTAGTTTTTGAGTTCATGGATGACATACAGACAAACATTCATTTTTATATATATATATATAGATAAATATGGTTCAGATAAGATTTAAACTACTTTAGATTTATTATTAGAAACATACACATGTCTCTCTGTTTTATTTATATAGATCAACTATATTGAAACTTTATAGTAGGAATAATAAAATGGAAAAAATAATTCTTACTTTTTTAATTGAAACTTCAACAGACTAAAATACATACGATTTTTAACAATCGAAGTTATTCTCATTCAAATTGCTGCAGGTACACAGTCGACTACTATACTTTTTTTTTTTATAAATTCGTTAAGAAAATATATTATCCTTAATATTATTAATAGTTATTCATTTCAAAAGCACAATAAGTAAAATATATTCAGGATAAGTCAAAATTTATCAACTAAAACTCATATAAAAAGGAAAATACGTGTATCTTCTAATATAGGGGAAAGTGAAAAAGCGGGGCAAAATGAAATGGTGAAATATTTACTCCGCTTTTCGCGCCACCTATCTGGTAATATTTTGACTATGTAGTAACACATACAGTCTATGTCAATCAAGTTACCTCAGTATATCAAAGAATATGATAATGCAAGCAATTTTCGAAAATTGATATTCATATTTTAATATTTTGTTGCAAGTCAAAAACTATTTTTGTTGTTTAAAGTGATAAAGTTGTTGCTATTAACGTTTTAATTATTCATTGAGATCTAGTAATATTCGGTGCCGTATTTATTTGTTTAATATTAAGCTTAATTGTGCTTAAAATAAATTGTACATTTATTCAAGTGCTTTCGGGACAAAGTGGAAGAGGAAAAGTTAAATAGCTCATTTGATTTTCTTATTCAATACTTTATCAAATCACTTGCGTATTTATTCATTAATTATTGCATTTGCATTCTTTCATTTAATAATACCCTCATCTTCTCATTCATCCACTTATTTTCTTATTCATCCACAATTTTATTCATTACTCCATTTTTTCTCGTATACCTATTAATTAATTTTTGAATTTGTGTGTGTGTGTGTGGTTTTTTTTTTATTATTTTCTTTAGTTATTCATACATTCTTTTATTTATTCATTTATTTGATAAAAAATATTTTTAAAAATCAAATAAAAAATATATTATTCAAAAAAATTTATTTTTCACGTTGCCCCATGGGAAAAAAAAAGAAACATTCCCACCTTTTTTGGGATACAAAGTTACTGCCAAAAATAAAAAATAATGTTTCAGTGCAAGTTTGATTATGGAATATATTGTTCCGTTTCAATTAACCGTAAATTTTAGAACAAAATTCCAATTTGTTCATATTGAGAAAAGTGAGTGATCTTAACCAGTTCACTTTTCCCCACATTCGCCTGCACATCATAAAATCTTAACAACGTGTGCTTTAACTCTTAAATATAGTTGAGCCTGGACAAAAACAATATTCGTTTTAAACTCAAGCTCCTAACTCTTAATTTATACGTATTTTTTCGCACTGTAAATTATAATTATTCTTTGCACAGTATCTGTTGCTCTATCGGTGTCTGATTAGTTAACTTATGTTACAAAGAAAGTAAATAAATAAATAATTAATAGGATAATTACATTTATTAGTTTTTGTTCACAATGAGGTAATAATAACAAATTAGTCAAAAGTATTAAAAGTTTAAAGTTTTTTTTTAATTTGTTTAACTATTAAAAAAATGTAGGGTTAACTTTTTGATTATGAGGTATTTATATGTTGTGTTTGCCATTTGACAAAAAGGGGAGAGGGACAAAGTGAAAGTGACAGAAAGCTAATGGTAAATGGAACTGTATTTTCCCTTTTTTTTTCTTTTATAATCAGCTAATCTGAAATCACTGTTTTATGTTACCATTTTAAATTTTATCTAAATCAATCTTTTTTTCGGATCATAAATATTAATTTCCTTTTTCCTGCAAAATAAATGTTTTGTCATGAGTTAATTATCCAGCGTAATTCTATGCTTAATTTCTGTGATGTTTTTTTTATTTCGTTACTGATAAGATGCGACGGATAAAAATATGGTGTGTGAGCAATTGAAAATACATGAACAATTTCTGAATTCCTCTAGTCAATTTGTTCGCACGTTCGCATCTTTAAATTAAATATTTAACTTAATGTCTAAAAGTAAAAATAATACATATCATTTATTTATTAGAAATATTTTTTTACATTCATTACAGTTGGCAAATATTTTTTTTTCTTTAAAGGAAGTCCTATATTTTTGAAGCAAAAATTAGATAAAAATAGATCATTAACTACGAAAGACAAAATTACGTCGTAAAAATGTTATACTTTTCGTTATTCGTAAATTAAATATTTCATGTGTTTTTCAGTTGCGTTAAAGAAGTATTATACCCTCGCTGGAGATAAAAATTTAAATACTTATTTTAAAGTTGAACTGCGCTGAAAATCAATGTGAATTTTTTTTCTTATGAATAATGTTTTTCAAAAGGATATAAATAATATTTAATTTGAATAATGTTTTTAGACGAGAAAATCGCCCGTCAAGATATGACGGGTGAAAATTGCTTCTACATTTGAGCGAAGCAATTGACTGTTTGGTTGATAGTTTATAATTGAAATTTTATCCCTAACTCCAGTGGATTAGCGATCCTATATACGGAGTGCCCCACCCTTAATGTTTCGTCCATGTGTTGTCAGATCGAAATGCTACGCTGCGTGAATTTCTAGCTTTCCCACGAAATATAGGAAATTAAATCTTTAAAGAACAGACGGATTTTCTTTTTTCCTCGTATTTTCATTAAACGGAGTGAGCGCCAAGTCTGGCAATCCGGCGCCAATCGTTTCGTCTCGTCATGCACTTACAAAAGAAAAAAAGAAAAATCTAAAAAAATTGTTCATAAAGATACAAAAAAATCCAGATATTTATGATTGTGCAGATTTAACTTCATTAATATCATAACTACTTCTAATTTTTTCGATACAATGTAGAGTGGTATTTTGAGCAGAAGATGCATTACGGTCTACTGGGAATGAGCCTGAGCATCTTTGGACATAAGATGGCCGCCGTTCCGAAGTTGTCCAATCTCTCCGTATTTAGGATTTCTACAGTAGGTTAACCCTCAACTCCCGTAGATAGCGTTTATTGTTGACGCCATTTTCGTTTCTTCATTCCCCTGAAATGACACAGTCGTACCAATACAACAGTTAAGTTAACAGATCAAGTTGAGTCTTGTCACAATAAACCTTTCCCTGCACTTCAAATATTACCAACACATGTTATCAAATTATCATGTCGGGGAGCGAGTTTCATTGTTGATGATGTCAGAGGCGTTACTCAATTATTTGCTATGATAAATATGAGGATTGCGTGTGTATCATATACTTCCATACATTTCTAATTTTATGATTTACTTGCGTTATAATGAAAATCGATGTATGGTAGCAGTATCAACTACTAGTTTTTTATGATAGTTCTGTAAGTGATACTTTACGATTTTTTGTCTATTTTGGTTTTTAAAGCTGCCTTTTCCTACCTCAAGGTTAACACAAAAAAAAGATTTTAGTAATATTTGGACAGCCCCTGTAGCCTGTAAGAAATACCCATACCATCCAAAAAAAATTTTGAAAGGAGACATTTTTAAACCTGGATAAAAACT
Source organism: Uloborus diversus (assembly GCF_026930045.1). Taxonomy (NCBI): domain Eukaryota; kingdom Metazoa; phylum Arthropoda; class Arachnida; order Araneae; family Uloboridae; genus Uloborus; species Uloborus diversus. The sequence continues at coordinate 39,184,141 of NC_072737.1, forward strand.
TGTAATCTCGCAGGCGAATAAAATATAAAATAACAAAAACTTTTTTTAGATCTCCTTAAAAAGATATTACATTTTTGAATTCGTATTATTTGGCTTAAGATATCGGCAAATCTCCACACGCAGCTTGCACAAGGGAAAGCATTTAGTTCTCGCTTGTCATGAATTAAAATAAGTGATATATCATATTCTATCAAATCAACCTAGATTTGACCGATATTATGAAAACAAATCAGAACTTACCACTTATCAGAATCTACACCTTTCCCATTCAACCATCGAAAAAAAGTGTATTTTTTACTTGTATTTAATATATACGCTCATTTTTATGACACAAATCGTTGTCTCATAACAGTAGAATATCTTACTGTTGTTTCTGGGATTAGATGTTTCCCGGTTGCTCTGTGATGACGATATTTTAAAAATAATGTATAATTACCAGAGAATTTTATCTATCTATTTACCAAAAAGAAGTATATTAAGGAAGGTTTAAGTAAACTCGGGTAATATAGATAAAAATCCAGATTTTAAACTATAGGGGTGATGGTTCAAAATCAGATGATACGTACACAAAGAAGTAACAAAAACGAATGCTAACAAACCTATTTCACGGTCTCTATTTCAGAGCTAAAAAGCTTAATTTTGTCAATTTTTGGAGGGGCAGAGGGAGGGGGGCGAAAGTTTAATCTGTATTTTCTTAAACATTTTTTTATATTAATGGTGACGGGTGAAAATTGCTTCTGCATTTGAGCGAAGAAATTGCCTGTTTGGAGATAGTTTGATGATTGAAATTTTAACCCTAACTCCAGTAGATTAGAGGTCCTATAGACAGAGATTGGACAATGGCGCGCAACCCTCCACCATGTTAAGTCCAAGTGCTGTTAGCTCGAAATGCTGCGCTGTGTGAATTTCTAGCTTTCCCACGGAATATAGGACATGAAATCTGTAAAGAACAGACTGATTTTCTTTTTTCCTCGTATTTTCATTAAACGAAGTGAGCGCCAAGCCTGGCAATCCGACGCCAATCGTTTCATCTCGTCATAGCACTTACAAAGATTTTTTTTCTCAAAAATTTGTTCATACATATTTAAAAAAAAGAAAAACATATTTGTTATCTACAGATTTTATTTCATAATATCATAACTAGCTCCTAATTTTTTCGATACAATGTACAGTGATATTTGGGCAGAAGATGAATTACGATCTACGGGGAGTGAGCATTTTTGGACGTATGAGATAGTGAGAAGCAAAGGGATGTAAGTGGACATTTTCAAGTTTTGAGTTAAACGCGTTTCAAGATAACGTCATAGGCAGGGTTTCATTGATTTTTTTTAATCATGCTGTATAGCAGCAACTACGAGAGCTACTAGTACCATCTCTTGCCCCAAGATTGAGGAGGGGCTCACCTATCATGTGTACTGATTATCTCCAAATTTTTAATTTTGATACTTACGTCCCTTTGCTTCTCACTGCCACATGTGATGGCTGATGTTCCGAAGTTGTTTAAACCCTCCGTATTTAGGATTTCTACAGTGGATTAACCCTCAACTCCCGTAGATAGCGTTTATTGTTGAAGCCTTTTTCGTTCCTTCATTCCCCTGAAATGACACAGTCGTACCAATACAATAGTAAAGTTACCAGATCAAGTTGAGTCTTGTCACAATAAACCTTTCCCTGCACTTCAAATATTACCAACACATGTTATCAAATTATCATGTCGGGGACCGAGTTTTATTGTTGATGACGTCAGGAGCGTTACTCAATTATTTGCTATGATAAATATGAGGATTGCGTATGTATCATATACTTCCAAACATTTGCTAATTTTATTTCCTTGCGTTATAATGAAAATCGATGTATGGTAGCATTATCAACTGCTAGTTTTTTAAGATAGTTCTGTAAGTGATACTTTACGATTTTTTGTCTATTTTAGTTTTTAAAGCTGCCTTTTCCCACCTCAAGGTTAACACACAAAAAAAAATCATTTTATTAATATTTGGACATCCCCTGTAGCCTGTAAGAAATACCCATACCATCCAAAAAAATTTGAAAGGAGACATTTTTAAACCTGCATAATAACTTGTAATCTCGCAGGCGAATAAAATATAAAATAACAAAAACTTTTTTTTTAGATGTCCTTAAAAAGATATTACATTTTTGAATTCGTATTATTTGGCTTAAGATATCAGCAAATCTCCACACGCAGCTTGCACAAGAGAAAGCATTCAGTTCTTCGCTTGTCATGAATTAAAATATGTGATTTATCATATTCCATCAAATCAACCTAGATTTTACCGATATTATGAAAACAAATCAGAACTTACCACAATGAGACGGCTGAATCAACACCTTTCCTATTCAACCGGATTTATAAAAAGTGTTATTTTTTACTTGTATTTAATATATACGCTCATTTTTATGACACAAATCGTTATCTCATTACAACAGTAGAATATCTTACTGTTGTTTCTGGGATTAGATGTTTCCCGGTTGCTCTGTGATGACGATATTTTAAAAATAATGTATCGTTACCAGAGAATTTTAACTATCTATTTACCAAAAAGAAGTATATTAAGGAAGGTTTAAGTAAGCTTGGATAATATAGATAAAAATCAAGATTTTAAACTATAGGGGTGAATATCAAAATCAGATGATACGTACACAAAGAAGTAACAAAAATGAATGTTAACAAACCTATTTCACGGTCTCTATTTCAGAGCTAAAAAGCTTAATTTTGTCAATTTTTGGAGGGGCAGAAGGGGGAGGTCGAAAATTTAATCTGTATTTTCTTAAAGCTTTTTTTTTTATTAATGGTATGGCTTTAGTATATCGAAATAGAACAAAATCATTTCTTATTTAGTACTAAAACAAAATCTTAAGTATTTTTCAGGCTAGAAATTTCTCTTAATTGATGATTTTGAAATTTTTAGTTTCTTAAAACATTTTTTTCAAATTACATGTTTGATATTAAGTTATTATTTGATGTAAAAAAGAATTCTGGACTGTCTTACCATTTAGTCATTTATTTAACTTCTTAAATTCTTCCAAAACCGAGCTGTAGTGAGTAAAGAATGCATGTTTGGGTTATTTTGCTCTTCACTGTTGCAAAATAAATAACGTAAAAATTAATGTCTAAAATACTGAGCCTGCTTTTTTCAAATGTGTTTTTGTGTTGATTACTAGAGCAAGGTTCATTAGCCACGTGAAATCTTAAAATATTTCTAACTTCTTAATATTTTATTTGGTTTTTGCTCTCAAATGTTACCAAATAGACCAGTACAGTTATTAAATTGAACTTCGCATAGATGCTATTAACGGGTTACTCCTTTAAAGTGGGCGGGGTATACAAAATTGAAGCTGTGCCGTCTATTTAATATATTGATTACCAGTAGAAAGTTTTTGAAACAAACTTCTTTCATAAAAAGTTAATATTTTATTTATTTATTAATAAATACCTAGTTAAAAGTTTTGGACGCCAAGTAATTCGTTGAGAAAAACGGGACCAGTTCTTGATATAAATGTAACGTACATGAAAATATTTTTGTTTTTACTTTCTAGAAGTTACGTGATTGAAGCCTCTTTTTAATATTACAAACTTACTATTTTATTCCTTACTTTCATTTTTTAACGTTAGTTCTTTCTTCTATGTGGTAAATTGCATTCCTGTTTACGTTTGATTACAATTAATACATCAATTTTCTTCTATTAAGACCGCATACAAACATTCATGTCACAGACGCCAAATATTTTACATGCCTTGAAGTTTGTTTGAATCACTTTCTTTACAACCTACAGCTCTCGTAAAAACATCCCCAAGCTTTCCAATATAGAAGCAACAAAGTTACAACTTCCGAAATCCTTTGGAACGCCACCGCCCACCAACCTCTGCAGATACTCCTTTACAAACACAACTTAAGCGAAAAGCACTTGAAATATTTGTTAAGGAACGTTTGCACATTTCAAGAGCACTCGGTGTGTCTTGGAGAAAAAGGTCTTTAAATCTTTGCCTTTAAAAATAAATGTTTTCAGGCCGATACATTATTCTAGGGTGTTTTTCGGGGAATGATAAAATAGTGCGAAAGCTGTGACTTATATTTCATGTCTATACAATGGGGTTGTTTTCTTCAGTCAAAAGTACTACTATTAGTCACTGAAATTGATAGAATGAGTAAAAAAATAACATGGACTCAGAAAATACTTTCATTTTCCCAACAGTTATTTTTTAATTATTCGTTTAAAATGTCCGATTTTGAAAACAAGGCGTGATCTTTATGACGTCACAAATGATGCAATTTGGCACATCTTTCTACCACGTTTCTACGTTATGATAGTCAAGAAGCGAATTAAATATTGCGCTCTATGCTTGCTATCAACCATATCGTTGCCAATACACGTGAATAAAGATGCGAATTAAATATTTTACTCTGTGAATGGCAACACTGAATGGCATTTCATCAATTGTGATGTCATCGGCAAGAAATGAAAAGCGCACCGATTTTAGTAATTTTTTTTTAAATATTAAACTTAAATAAATTATTTAAAAAATGGTCAGATCCTATGTTTTTAAGGATGCTTTTTCAGAAAAAAAATACTTTTAAAATTTTGGAAACGACCTCATTATAAATTTTCTACATTTATTTCAAAACAACAACTTGTTCAGACTTATGCGATGGCGAAGTTATTGGAAACTGTGTAAGGATTATTTATGCCAGTATAGAACATCCGTAGTTGTTAAAGGTATTCAAAGCTATCACACATATGTCATTCTCAAAAATGTTACACTATAAAATTCGATATTTTGGTTATATATATATATATATTTGGTGTTATGCATGTGTCCCGCCTCCAGGCGTGGACGAAGTAAGTGTAAAATACCAAATAACGAAATAACAACAAATTGAAAAAAAAAATAAACAAGATATGCAAGAACTTGAAGAAGTAGTACAAATGCCACTACTATGTAGTGCCACTGCTCCCGCTCTCCGTCGACGAAGCAGTGCTCACCCAGTTAATTTTTACTGTCTAAATATAGGGGAAAGTGTGGTAAAACCGAGACCCTAAGGTTTGCAGGCTTCTAGAAATCAGTTTTTATCATAAAGGAACAAAATTTTGCAAAAGTATGCACTAGTTATCTATTAATGCAACCACAGTTTGAAAACCATAATTGTTTTGTGTTTTTAATGTTATAATTTTTTTAAAGTCATTGTACCCGGTTTTGCCCCACTAATGGGGTAAAACCGGGTAGACATGTCATTGTTCTGGAGAAAAAAATTAAAAGTTTACACAAAATTCTAGTTTTTTTTTAGTGACATATGTTAACTATTATCATAACATACAAGAAAAAGTATAAAAGGTCACATATTGATGAGTTGACAGTAAATTTAGTTGTCTTTACCTTTCATTCTTTGCTGTAATATAAGGGCTATTGACACCAGTCGCAAGTAAAATAGTTATCTTCCTCTGCGTACCCAGAGCAGCTTTCATTGGCCCAAAGACGACATTAGATGCATTGTATCCGTCCCTCATCACCCTTCTAGTCCGAATAAAGCTCATTGCAGAAAATGCAGGCAGTATTGACATCCTCTTCACTGGACTCATCTCTCATTTGCTCCTTCGGTTTTTCTTTTTTCGGACGTTTATTTGCTCTTTGTTCCTTTTTGGCATCTATATAATGTTGCCTTTTCTTTGATTCGTTTATCTTTCTTTCAGGTTTTTTTCCCCGTCCATCTTTGGTCTTCTTTGCATCATTTTTCATTTTCTTTTCTTATAATGTTGCCTAAAGATGAAGCTTGTATGGGGAGCCCGTCAAAATGACGGTTTTTCCTTTTCTCTTGTCCTCTTTCGGCTGCTTCTTTCTCTCAGTGTTTGAGGGTAGTACCCGGTTTTTCCCTTCGGTTAGTACCCGGTTTTGCCCCACACGTACAGCTTTCTTAAAAAATGCCGTCATATGACTATACAGAACGCTACAAACAATTACTTAGGATGACAACGAAGGTAATTAAATGTTGTACAAAGAGAGCTACATACCTTTACTGTTGCAGAAACAGGAACGTAGTATAATCGGTCTAGTTTTGTTCAAACATTTTAAGCAAAAACCACTCAAACAGAACTTTCTTCACAGGAACGAAAGAAGCGAGTCTATTGCTTTCTAATTTAATGGCCACTGCTTTTTTTTTTTATCAAGGTGGAAGGTAGTTCCTCCTTTGTCCATGCGATTGCGGCGCTTACAGGGGCTAGAAGGGGGTACCCGGTTTGCTCCCGACTTCCCGGTTTTACCCCACTTTCCCCTAATTGTGTTTAAATTTGTAGGTTTTGCATTTGTACTACTTCTTCAAGTTCTTGCATATCTTGTTCAATTCTTTTCAATTTGTTGTTATTTTGTTACTTGTTATTTTACACTTATTTCGTGCACGGACTTCTTGCAGACCAAATTGAGCTCACAGGGAAAGGCTCGCTCAGGGCTCACGATAAGCTCGTTCGACTGTAATTAATACCAATTAATGAAAAAAAACACTCATTTCCCAAATGTGGATGTTATTGATTTTTGTAATTTCATAAAACAATGTCACATTTATTATAAATGTTGAAACCAGTACGATAACAATGTACATTTTTTTTTTTGAAAAGTCTTACTGGAGTTAATGTCTAGGTGCTAGGAATTTAGAGCACAATTACATTTGCGTCAAATTAACAGAAAGTAACAATTTTGAACCCATTTCCATCAAAGTTTTTAATGTCAGGTTCATTAAAAATTGCGCATACTGTTCTTGTTGTTTATGCGGCAAACCCAAATGTAATTCCTTCGCTTTTGCTGAGCGAAACTTCTAACCAAGGCATAAAAATTCACTCCGCAAGTTTGCGCAAAGCCCCCTAAACCAGGCACTCACTCTCTCACGCCGTTATTATGTCTATTTATAGGACTTCCCTCTTTGAAACGGGAAATGAAGAGCTCTACACCTCACAAATCGGACTCCATGTCGGCACCATTTTGTTTAAATTCTGAAGAAAAAATGAGTTCCGCATAGAAGCATTCGAATTTTGTGTCACAAAAAGAAAACTATTATACTCTGTATCAACTTAAGTTGCGAAACTTTGTAGCGAAGTCTCTAAGAGTAACCCATCAGCTGAGTGATAAAACTGCGCAATAACTGTAGCGCGAATTTCTATTCTAAATGTTAAACTCTTGTGCCACCATTTTAGAATTTCCTTTTCTTTTTTTCTTTCTTTAATCACTTTTTACCTTTTTTTAAAGTTCAACCAATTGAAATTTTGATTATCATACATACGGGTTTCGAAGTTAGTTTTTATGTCTAAATACTGATTAGACAATATTTCCTGCGCAGCAGGAGAATTAAATGCTTTTTTAAGAATCCTGAGAACTGCAATGATTTGGGTGATATTAGTCAAATACAATAAAAAATGGATGGCGTATACTGTTAAAAATTCAGGAAGATTTTCTGGTAATTGTTACTGTAAAATGGCGGACTTACAGCATCGCTGATTTTTACGTTAATTTATACCGGAGAAATAAGCGATCCCAGCTCCAATTGGTTGCTGTGGCCTACCGAGGAAACCGTATAATTTTACAGCAACATTTGATTTTTACGGTAATAGTTAGTTACTAGCAACATGGATGCCAGTAACAATTACCGTAAATTGTCCAGAAAATTTTTAACAGTGTACACTAAAACATTCACGTAACATTGGAAGCTAACTGCCTCCATAGCACTAGAGTAACACAACTGATAAAAATGGTGCAACGTTACACATCGCTCATAACGTTACACCAGTTTTATCAGTTAGCTTCCTCCATAGCAAATGGAGAAACTTATCTGCCGGAATAAGGTTACACAAAGTGCAGAATGTCGCCACCGTATTTACGGCGCAAGGTTACACAATGTGTTTACAGTGTACTCAAGTTCACAATAAACTGCAAGTTTTAAGAAAACGGATTTAAATTTACTAATTTTATTTTAGATACAGATCGGCTTCATATCCAAAGTAGCGTAATACAACTGAATTTAAAACCATTTTATTAAAATTTAGTAATATGTTTTTAATAATTTACAATTTCAAATGCTGTTTAGACCGTAGAAAATTGTGTGGCCAAAAAGAATTCACAATGGCGTCTAATTCGAAGATCTTTGTCATCCTATTTATTTTCGCCCTAAGATATTACCTAGCAGTTATCTGAGGTGTGTGCAAGAGTAGTAAATATCATCAAACAATAGGTAGTAAATATCGTCAAATAATTTTATCAATTGCCTAATATATTCAAATGTATTAGGCAAACTGCACACGAGGCAACTTAGTTGACTAACGGAACGTTATCAAAGAAGTGTAACCTGGTATAGAAGAGTAAAGGAATCGCTCGGCGTCATTCACACAACAATCGACTTCACATGGGACTCAACCATTCTCATTCCGGTAAGTTGAATTAACATTTTGGTTTATTCAACTCAACTAGACATTATCAAACGTTCGCTGTACACACGTGTAAATTAGTTGAGTCAACTTGATTCAGTTTCAACAGTGTTGTAGAGTTGCTGCTCGAATAAATTCGGCTTAATGGAGGAAAAATTAATTTCCCTAAGTTGTCTCGTGTAAAGACAACGAAAAACGCCAGTCAATTACTTGACAGGCATATTTTTCGAAACTTGATTCAAATAATTTGCTCGTGGAAAGTAGGCCTTACTTTTGTTATGCATAAGTTAATCGGACTCACAATGACCCATCAAATAACATTAAGGGGGGAAACCAGTTTAGAAGGCTAAAATTCCAGAGTGTTCCGTGTTTTTTTTTTTTTTTTTTTTTTTTACCAGGAAAGAAAATAATCATTTTTTTTAACTTGGCGAGTATTTTATTTATCTTTTGAAGGTACATCTTGTAAATTTTTCAAATAACTTCCACCAGAAATAGTGGAGTTATAAGCTGCTGTCCATGGGCAACTGCCATCAGAACTTGTTGCTGGTGGGTATTATTGAAGTCACAATTTTTGTCTGCAATCATTACAATGTTTTCTTTTAGGTAAAGAACATATTTCCTCAGAATATAAACCTAATTGTGATTAAAAAAATTTAAAATTGCAGGTTTTTGAGATGTTTGATTACAATGTCATGTTTTCCTACCATTTTTAAACAGTTCTTGCATTAAAATAATATTTTTATTAACAATATCATCAAAGAGTTAGGTTCATATAGAGTACAATTGCATAAAGAATATTCACACAAATTTTCAGAACTATTGGACAGTAACTCTTTGAGCTAGAATGCCCACCAGTTGAAAAAACAATGTTTCAAGAAAAATGCGTTTGACAAAAAAAAAAAAAAAATGTGAACGTTTTCGAATTTCTACAGCCACTTTAAGTGATCAGACCATCGGAACTAATCGGAATTTCTCACATAAATTTTGGAAACATATTCTTGAATAGTTTTTCTAACATTTATGAGATTTAAAAAAATAATCGATTTTTTCACCCATCGAAACTGGTTTCCCCCCCTCATTGGCTGATGGGTTTTGAAGATCTGTGTTTGAATCTTAGGTTTCCTACACACGAGGCGGTTAGTTGAATCAACTTTATGAAAAAGTTGCCTGCCAACTAATTGACTGTTAATTTTCGTTGCGTTCACGCGAAGCAACTCAGTTGAATAAATTTTTCTTCTAATAAACAGAATTTACTCTGGCGGTTGCTTCATAGCGCTATTAAAACTGAACCTAGTTGACTCAACTGGTTTATTCGTGTCTAGAGCGAACGCTTGGTAATTTCTCGAAGAGTTGCCATCAACTAAAAAGTTGATTCAACTCATCGGGATGAGAATTGTAGCGGTAGATATGCCTGGCGTGCTTAATGAGTGAGTGGGCTGTTCTGTGAACGATGCCGGACGATTCCTCCCATTTTATACCAGGTTAAAAATTCTGATAACTGGCTTGTACGTCTTCAATTAACAAATATTTCATGAAGTAAATATTTTAAAAAGTAAAATCTGTTTAACCTGCCAGACAAAAAATGACTGTGTTTTGGCGGGGAAACAATTTTTTATTTTTATCTTGCATCTAGGATTTATAGTTTTAGAATTTTTTTTTTTTTTTTAATATTATCCTCATAAATAAAATGGAATATCTAGAAAAAAAGTCACTGATGGCTTACCAAATAAATCTTTTGTCTAAACAAAACTTTTCTCACACAGCAAATAAATAATTAATATTCATGAATGTATTTATTTTTAGCAAACATAGAGCTAAATAAGTAATGGTATTGTTTTGTTCTTTGTTGTTTTTCCATGATAAACTGAAATAATGAATAAATAATATTTTATTTGCTAAAAATTAAAACAAAAGAAGCTTTCATATTTCTTTCTAAGCAGAAAGTGCGTGAAAAGATATTTCATTACGCTCAAGTTCATCCTTGAGACCTCATTATACAAGTTAGAAAACTTTTTGCAATGTAACTTGCTAAATGAATGTCTAAATCTTTTAAGGGATTGACTTGAGTAAATAAAAAGGCACTGTTATACACTTGTCATTCTCTGGAATTATGAATGGAAAATAAGAAATGAATGACTTGAAAACGAAACGAAAAAAAAAATGTTGCCCTCTGACAAATGATAACTAAACCAATGTCGGTATAAATGAAAAGTACGCATCATAAACCAATTTGAAGTTTTCCCCTACATGTAATCTTAAAGTGCGATCTATCGCCAAGTCGGTGAAAAACTTGGCGAAACGATTATTTTTTGAATTTGGTTTCAGTTTGGCGATATTTAGAGAGTTGTCCTTTGAATCATGTGAAAATTGCCGATATTGGGAAAATTAATCTCTGTAAAACCCTTTTTTGCATCGGTTCGTGACGAACAAGGGATGAAAATATTTAAAGTGTCTCCTTGCTTTCTCCAAGGCACTATTATCGTTAAATTGGTGTAAAATTAAGTCATGTGATGCACACATCAGCTCGCTCGAACGTGTATCTAATACTCACTTTCAAAAGTGAAACACGGATCGGTAAGAAGGACATCGATTATTCTTCCTCTGCAACAAATTGCAGCTTCTTAGTCAGTGGCGGATTCACGGGTTTGGGGGCCAGTGACAATGATATTCGGGGGGCTTCATGGCCTCCATGTGGGAAAGGATATAGGATACAAAAACAATAGAGGCTGAACGAAGAAAGGGCTAGGTATGAGAAAAAGTGAGATGAAGCTTATTTTTGAATGTAAGTTCCACATAACTTCCAGAGTACCTTCAACATGATCTTGCAAAAATGTGATCCATGGACCCATTTACTGTCACTCTTTCAAAAAGTTTTAAAAACTTTTAGAATTTTCAGATTCCTTGTTCGCTTTTTCGGATTCCTTATATCGCCAATTCAGATTGGCTTCTAGAAGTTAACATTTTTCTTTCAGTGTTAAACTTTTGGTAGTGAGTGTATGTTGAAAGTAGATTACATCCTTCGTCATTTGCTGAAATAAGTACCCGCCTGGTTTCTTTTTTTTTTTTTCTTTTGAATACTTTCCTTTATCACGTTAATATCCAAGAAAAAATAGATGTCAAGTTCAAAACTTTTGCGCCCTGCTCATAGCTTTGGCACATGCGTGCAATGAAATTTCTTACTTTTCCTCCTAAATATAAACATATTTACCAAATAAAGGCATTTTAGTCTTTTGGATCCCTCTCCAGTAGCAGACCCAAATCCAATTTACCGCTCAATCGTTCTCTATTCAAATTGCAGCTACAAGTTTTAATTCATCATTCTAAAACGTATGCCAAGTGGGTTAAAAAAATATCTTCTATAAATTAAGGCCATCTGATAGCATGTTGGGCGGATGGGGAGGTGAGACGGGATTGTTAAGCAGAAAAATGCCCTTACTGGAGTTAGGTTCAAGTCCCAGCTAAAATATAGAAATGTTATGGTCTATTAAAACGTTTATTTAGTTAGATCATGTTCAAATGAATCGAACTCCACGCTACTCTGCAGAGCGATTCATTGAAACTCCTTATGCTCTTTCGTGACTAGAAAATCGCCCGTCAAGCTACGACGGTTGAAAATTGCTTCTACATTTGAACGAAGCAATTGCCTGTTTGGTAATATTTTTATAGTTTATGTTAAACCTAACTCCAGTGGATTAACCCTAAACACCAGAAGATAGTTCATTCTTAACCCATTTTTCGTTTCTTCATTCCTCTGAAATTAGTCTTGCCAGGAAAACAGTTAAGTTACCCGATCCAGTTCAGCTTTACCACAATAAAGCCTTTCCCTGCGCTTTAAACATTACCAAAATATGTCAAATTTTCGTGCCATGGCGCGAGTTTCATTGTTAATGACGTCAGAAGCGTTGCTAGATCATTAGTCATTATATATATGAGTATAGCCAAATATGGGTGCACAATATGGTAGTCCTTTGGTTACAAGTGGAAGCCAAGTAATGCTGCGGCCCGAAATTTCCTTCCCCTTGATTTTCAATTGTAACCCTTTGTTATATAAAAAAGAGGAGAAGGATTTCAACTGTCGAGAAAAAGTAGGGTAAACCATTAAAATTATCCTATTTTCACTATTCCAGAGAAGAAATGTTACACTAATGAGATGTTGCATTATAGTTTCTGTGTGACAAATGCACATGAAAAAATATTTTGACATTTGTATATTAAGTTTAATTTTATGTTACGTAAAAAATGCGCATCCTTGTGCAGTTTAAGTAAGTGAAACGAATAGTTATTACAAGAAGAAACAATACTTTCTTCTATATATTAGATATAGAAGAAAGTAAAAAGAACATCTTAAGTCATAAAACAAGTACGGTAAGAAAGATTGTGTATCCTGGTGATTAAAAAAAATGTTTTCACACATTTTCCGTAATCCTCAGATTTGTAAGAAACTGTAGTTAGTACTGACAGCTATTAACTAAAAGTTTAAAAAGCCCAGAATGAGCAAGCTGAAGTGCAATGATCTACAATGTATTCCCTTACATCATCAATCTTGGTTTAATCCGAAGTCCAAGAACGAAACCAATCTTGACTGATGAGGGCATTTTACGCTCATCAATCACTAACGAGAAAGACAAAGAGCGACTAAAGAAGAAATGTTGTAAAAAATTAATTTGTCAAAAAATAGATTTTAATATGAAATATGGCGTGCAGAAACTTCAGTCCTGATGTAAATTAAATGTTTTGGCACTTCTGAAGGTGATAGTAAGATTAATGCATTTTATAACAACCAAACAGTGTCAAACTGAGTTGACTTTAATGCTGATAAAAGCAATCATTGTGTCAAACCTCATTTGCTACTGTATCTGCCCGGTAATTGAATGGTGGAGGAAGTATTATTCACTACAAAAATTAAAAAACAAAACAAAATTGTACTAAAACTAAGTGTAATGGTTGAAATTACTATCAGTATTGCGTGTCAGGTAAATCTTGAGCGTTTATGTCTTTTAACCGTATTATAATTTTTACAAATATGAGGTAAAAATAGTTTACTGCCTTTAAGAGCCATTGTCTGTAAGGATCAGGCAGGTTGTAATTGTTGACATTTTTAATTTTCTTTAATTTTGCAAATGTTGTTCCTTATCATGAATGTAATGTTTGTGCAAAATATGAGCTTTGTCTGCCTTACCGTTTTTGGGAAATTATTTTTTTTTTAATTTAGGGGGCGTGGCACATTTTTGCGTGTTTTTCAAATTTGCAGATTTTAAAGTTCTTGTTGCTTTAAGCGCCCCTATAATGACATGGATTTTTAAATTCTATACTATTATATGGTCTTCTTAGATACTATTACAGCTGTCAAATCGGTGTCACTACGAGGGCGACGGCCACGAACTCCGTTTAAAAATGACCAAAAATGATTTTTTTTCTATATTCAAGGCCAACTTTCTCAAAGCGCCTTCATGATGACACCAACATTTTTAGATCATTTTCTAGTTACACTTACATACATCAAAAATATGTATCAAAATCGGTGTCACTATAAGGGCGCCAGAAGATATTGGAACTTTTATTCGATAAATTTCACAAAAACACAAATATTTAAAATCTAACTACAACTGTCGCCCTCATAGCAGAGATCTGATACTAAATTAGGTTGATAACCAACATGTTTGTCTAACATTTGTACAAAAAAAATCGGTGTCACTCCTATTATTTTTGGAAATATAATCGTTCGAAGTTAGTACGTTGTGGCGTTTTTTTATATTTATTTATTTAATCTTTTCACCCCCAGATAGTTTTTTTGAACATATTTATTTTTAATTTAATACAAAAATGTGTATCTTTTAACATAAACAGCTTTGGGCAGTAAGAGCGTCTTTTTCTTGAATAGAAAATACCCGTTTTGATATAGGTACAGGCAGATGTATTGTGCATAATATGTCTAGATTATCATACCAATACTCATCTTGTTTTTTTTTTTTTTTTTTTGGTCAAACAAATCTATTTATTCCAATTGTTCTTGACATACATTTGACCTCAACTTAAAAATGGATTTTATACGAAAGATGTATAGAGAGAAGCTCTTACAAACATCTTATATAAATGCTTCAAATTTTCAACTAATAAATACCCCTGCATTGCCAAAAGTTCAATTTAATGAAATTGGATGGTCCCTATCTTTACGAGCTCAGTTCAAGATCACTTCAAAGCAGAAGGAGTATTTATCAGAACAATTTACGATTGGTGAAAATACTGGGAAAAAACAACATCCCTGTCAAGTTGCACACAGATGAGAAATGCAGTTCGTAATGGGGAAAAAATTGTTCGTTGCTTCAGAGTATTGTACTATGAAACAAATCCTGTCCTTTTTTTTTTCGATGGAAGAAACAAAAAAAACGAATGCATTCTCAATACATCAAATGAGAATATTGAAGAAAGCGAACATTCAGAATCTGAAACTGAATTTGAGGATAACGTAGACCAAAACGAAGAAAACATTAAGAATCAAGTCAAACCAATTTCGGAAAGACGGTCATCTCTTATTGAAAACTGCTAATTTTGTAGCACTAAAGCATGGGAAAACATGGTATCCCAATCCCAGAAAAAGAGTAGAAGTTGACCATTTGCAAGTTTATGTCAAATGCATGTCAAGAAAAATTGGAATAAATAAATTTGTTTGGCCGGAAAAAACAAGACGAGTATTGGTATAATAGTCTAGACATGTTATGCACAATAGATCCACCTGGTACCTATATCAAAACGGGCATTTTCTATTCAAGAAAAAGACTCTCTTGCTGCCCTAAGCTGTTTATGTTATGAGGTACACTTCTTTGTATTAAATTAAAAATAAATATGAACAAAAAAAAAATCTGGGTGTGAAAATATTAAATAAATAAATATAAAAAAAACGCCATAACGTACTAACTTGGAACGATTACATTTCCAAAAATAATAGGAGTGACACCGATTTTTTTTTTGTGCAAATGTTAGACAAACATGTTGGTTATCAACCTAATGTAGTATCAGATATCTGCTATGAGGCCGACAGTTGTAATTAGATTCTAAATATTTGTGTTTTTGTGAAATTTATTGAATAAAAGTTCCAATATCTGCTGGCGCCCTTATAGTGACACCGATTTTGATACATATTTTTGATGTATGTAAGTGTGGCTAGAAAATGATCTAAAAATGTTGGTGTCATCATGAAGGCGCTTTGAGAAAATTGGCCTTGAATATAGAAAAAAATTCATTTTCGGTCATTTTTAAACGGAGTTTGTGGGCGTCGCCCTCGTAGTGTCACCGATTTGACAGCTGTAACAGTATCTAACAAGACCATATAGTAATATGGAATTAAAAAATCCATGTCATTATAAGGGCGCTTCAAGCAACAAGCACATTAAAATCTGCAAATTTGAAAAACCGGCAAAAATGTGCCACGCCCCCTAAACAAAAAAAATTATTTTCTCAAAAATGGTGAGTCAGACAAAGCTCAAATTTCGGATTTACATTACATTTATGATAAGGAACAACATATGTGAAAATAAAAAAAATTAAAAATATCAACAATCACAAATGCTTTGAACTACCTGATTCTTACAGACAATGGCTCTTAACTAGTACGAAGATACGAGAAAAGTTACTTTTTTTTTTTGAAAAAAAAGATTATTAACAAAAGGCTTTTAGTTTATTAGAAGCATTTGGTTTAAGTTTTAGCCCTATTCTAAATGGGAACAGTTGGTATACTTCCCGTGTTTAAACATTCATGCATTATGCTTCCTGCAGCTGTAAAAGAACAGGTCACACATGGAATTTGCAACTAAACTGGAATACTATGTTTTAAAAGTGATATGTTATAATATGTTCAAAATAAAGCCTTGTGACTTAGTGTTATTTTTTCTTGTGGGAAATTTTGAAGGGGTTTTTTTTTTCAATTAACTAGCTTCAGCTATCCAAATCAGCTTTAGTTTCCTATTGTACTATTTGTATTAAGCCTATATTTATAGTGGGGTAAGAGGCGGGACATTCAGTCAATGTTTAAAACGGATGCAGAGTCTGAAAGTTTAAGAATTCTGATTTTAAAGTTTAAAATAAAATTAAGAGAAAGAAATTAAATGCTGATTACTTTTTGTAAAAAGGATTCAACGTCGTAATTTCAAACTTTTAAAAATATTTAAATAGACTCGCTTCTTGACTGTCCGGTATGCGGATTTTAGTTGCAATTTGAAAATTGCAAGTGCACCCGAATATTTTTTTTTTTTTTTTCAGATTATCTGTGACTCTAAAATTATTAATAATAGTAGAAAAGATTATTTAAGATACTTTTAAAAATATGTAAAAAGCATTGAAAATCATACTGTTGCTTTAACCACTCGTGTATCTGAACATGAGTAGACAATTTTACCCGATTTAAAGCCGACATGTACGGTTTTCATTTACAGAGCACCACTAAAGTGAATCTCATTTATCTCAGACAGCGCACGATAGATGGAAGTGCCGTCTAATAACATTTCCATAATTGTGATCTAAGCCAGAAGCCGAATAAGTACTGATTCAGTACCCCCAGCTTTGTGACCATTAAATATTTAACGCGTCCCAGCCACCGTTAGGGAGCACGATGGATTTTTGACAGACTGTAATCAAAACCGGATCTCTCCAGTTAAAAGTCCAAAGCTTTACTTATCAAGTATATATGGCTAATTAAAAATCATTCATTTCCTATAAACCAAAATGAAAACGTTAATGTCAATGCTGAAACTATTTTTTTTCTGAATACCCTTGTGTTTAAACTTTTTGAAACATGTAAAGCTCAAGGTAGCTCATTCGCATTTAACGACAAGCTTTGGTGATCTTCACATCTTTGTGTTTGATGTCACAATAAACTGTGATTTATGCTCAAGGGCGAGTGAAATATTTTATTACTTTTCGCTTTTTCTTATTCCTTTCATTTCTGCAAAAGTGAATACATTTTCATCCGTTACTTATTCCTAGTGCTTCATTATTTATTCAAAGTTAAAAAAGAAATGTTATAACGTGATACGTTGCATTTTTATACTCTTGCCATCACAAAAAACGATAATATAACATGACGTGTGCTGCTTAGTTGTTATTGTCTCTAACACTGAAAATGGTTTAGTTGCAAAAAAAGTTACAGTAAAACAAAGTGAATTACTTGCCGATAAATTTTTCTTTCATTCCGTTCATTATTTCTTGAGATACAGCAGTCACAATTGACGACAAAAAACGTTCTATAGCTCAACCCCCGTTTGAGTTATTGACACCAAAATTGAATCAGCACCTGTTCCTGTTAATATCAACATATGGACCAAATTTTGTTTGATTCCGCCAGTTACTTCCTGAGGAATAGCAAGCACGCGTAACTCGAAAAACGTCCCATTGCTCCACCCCCCTCGGATGAATTCGCGCCAAAAACTAATGGGC